>NW_023596545.1:1304607-1322858 GCF_011947565.3 Pollicipes pollicipes
CGGCTCAGCAGTCACCGGCGCAGCAGGCACCGGCTCAGCAGTCACCCGCTCAGCAGTCACCGGCGCAGCAGTCACCGGCTCAGCAGTCACCGGCGCAGCAGGCACCGGCGCAGCAGTCACCGGCTCAGCAGTCACCGGCGCAGCAGTCACCGGCTCAGCAGTCACCGGCGCAGCAGTCACCGGCTCAGCAGTCACCGGCGCAGCAGTCACCGGCGCAGCAGAGTCACCGGCAGCAGTCACCGGCTCAGCAGTCACCGGCGCAGCAGCCACCGGCTCAGCAGTCACCGGCGCAGCAGTCACCGGAACAGCAGTCACCGGCTCAGCAGTCACCGGAACAGCAGTCACCGGCGCAGCAGTCACCGGCTCAGGCACGCAGCAACAACAGTCAAGGCCAGCAACGGTCGGAATTGGTAATGACGGGCGCCCCTCTCAGGCGAGGACACGCGTCTGCCGTCTGTTGTTGCGCGCCGGCTGTCGGGCCTGCATCATCCCGTTAAAATACCCTACACCCAGCATATGCTCCTGCATTCACCCCGCAAAAAGCATATGATTCTGCACATAGTTTATCAATGGTAATCCCATCCAAGCTCTGATGTGTGGTCCAGGACCTGGCCCACGAAATCCACCCCATGCGCACATTTGGTCCAGCAACCAGCCTGTGGAAGCCGTCCCAAACCCACCATATGGACTGAAGCAACCCAAGACCTGATGTGACATTCAGCAGCTAAGCCGCTCCCATTCCGTGACGCCCATCCCGACCCCGCATCTCAGCACATTCAGTACAGGCTTAAGCTCCGGCTCAGCCGACGGTCCTGGCCGACCCTCGCCCCCTCCGACCCACGAGCTCCACCCAGTCAGTCTGTGAACACAGCCCGTCGCCAGCCCGGTCAGCATTCAGGCACCGCGCCGCCCACAGCCTGGCCAGCGCATGGGCCCGCCCAGCCCGCGCGCTCGCTCCGCCGACCCACACCGCGTGGGTCGTGATGTAAGTTCCGTGCCCCCGCGCCCGCTCCCGGTTCCCTCATTTCCGGAACCGGGTAGTTCAAAGCAAGCACGTGGGTGGCGACGGCCCGGCGCGAGATCCGGCCGCCCGGACATGGGGTGTAACAGGCCGGAATGGCAGCCAGCCGCAGGGCTATCGCAAAGCTATCAGGGCCATCGTGTCTACGACCGGTTGTTATGACGGGCAGGTATTTGCCGGGGTGGGAACATGTTTGACATGGAGGAGGTGATCATTTCGCACAGACCGGATGAGCCGGGCTAGCTCCGGTCGGCCTTGCTGTCTAAAAAATGTGGATGCTTGCCACGCAAAGCATTCTTAATCAGAAGGCTCCGAATCTATTTTGGTGGGAGCTCTCAGAGGACGGTGGTCGTTGAGTCGAATAGAATATTCATCGTTACGAGACGGAATATGGGAACAGAAAACGTGTCCCGTCGTCAGCGGCGAGACCTATGGAAAAGCATGATGCCTTCAGCAAAGGATTGCTGTAAGGAGGCTCGACAGTAAGGCAGATTGGATATCTTATGTTCGTGTCGTAGTAATTAGGCCGAGGAACAGAGTCATTATGTTTCACTCTGCGACTTTCCAGGACGAATTAGCAACGCAGAACAAGGAAAGGATGCTCCTGCGGTCACTTTAGGTCTGCGAAATCAGACGTTTACCAAAAGTGATCGCAGGAGCATTCTTTTCTTGTTCTGCGTTTGCTAATTCGTCCTGGAAAGCCGCAGAGTGAAACATAATGACTCTGGCCTCATTACTGAGCATATATTTGAGCAAAAGATATCTAATCTGCCTTATTAGGTCTGCGAAATCGGACACTTACCAATAATCATGCCTAAAGCGCCATTCCAACATCACATGCAAATAACATCGAATCGGCGCACCGAGTAGCAAGCAAATATTGCACACTATCTCTCTGTTCAAGCCACGCCACCAATTCACTTATTTCTCTATATTGTTACCTCCTCGCAGAAAAATAAATAACACGGGCTGTTTGATATTCCTTATAATTACTCCACTTATGCTTAAAACAATATATCTGAGCTTTAATTATTTGAAGCAGACGCGCATAAAACGTTTTCACGAACATAAAATATTATTCGGCCGGCTCCGTTCGTGATCATAAATTCTGCACAATGAACCCCGACATCAGGCAGACCATATATGCACTATTATTTGGAAGTGCTTACCATGCTCATTGACAATTTCAGGACTACATGGTAACAGGCCTGACAACACCAATCCGCCCAAAAAGAAGATTACAGCTCGTTGCCACCAAAAGCCGGAATTTGTATGGCGCGGAAACTGACGCCAGTAAAACAGCATGTCTGGGTAACATGCCAAGCAACTCGTTTTTGAGCTGACAGACGTGCGGGTCGGGTGACTCGTCCGTTTATGACTTCACCAATGATACCGGCCGCTTTTAGGCTGAAATTATTGTTGGGCCGGAATGCTATAAACCGAACGGGAATTTCGACAAAACAATCAAGATATGGTGCAAAGTCTGGATGAGTGATGCGAGTGTTATCGTAAGTAGACCCTGCCACTGGTGTGATGATGTGAGCCAATTTTTTCGCCTTTGTGAAACTCCGCGACATGGTGCTAACCGTTTATAGAGCGAAGAAATGAAAGTGTTAGAATCTTCTTAGTTAAAAAACGTCCCACAAAATAATATGACGGTGAACGTAGTGAGCCTCGGTTGCACCATCGCACGCCATGCGTTCGGTTAAGCGATCCCTTTATTTCTGTTCACCAGTGATCACTCGTCTCATTTCCGAAGAGCTGTTAAAGCGCGCGTGTGGGCCGAAACACATGTAATAACGTGGCACAATGCTTGTTAACGTCGCCAGCCCATAACGACCACGTCTCGTCTAAATGCGTCCTGGCTTTATTGCATCGCCTCCAAGAGTGGTTATTTAAGTCCACACCTTGGTGTGAGGAATGTCGAACATCCTCATTTCCCGGCTGGTCATGTCACCTACCCGGGCCAGTCATGTTTTCTGGCTAGGCCGATGCACCTCCTGACAAATTGGTTTTACTGACGATGGCTTCTTTTGGTTTTGTGTTTAATTTGCTGGAGGGCTGTTATGCTTTAGTTGACAAACAAAGTACTTACCAGCTTCGGGTTAGCAAGGCGACAAGATCTCAGGGCATACGGCTTATGTTTGTCACGTGACTTAGCTCATCAGGTTTTGGTTGGTCTTTTTCAGTGTGGTGGCCTAACTAAATCGCACGTGAGGCAGCTGACTGACCAGATTGCTCACAGATACCACACTGGCGTGTGGCGTATCCATGAGACTACTCCATGGTAGACGTTCAGATCCCCGATCAGTACAACAGTGGAAAAATGATATAAGTATCTATGGGGAAATGAGCGGGGATGGGGATTGGGTCTTTAATTTTACAAGACGTCAGATGAAATGCTTGAAGTAAGCTTTGTCCGGCCTGCAAGTCGAGTTTCGCAGCAGGGATATCCGATATGTCGCGCTGTGGGCTGCGCTGGGTGTAACAATACAGCGGCACAATATCCGAAGTCACAGCAGGGAACTTCCCATGTGTCGCGCTGTGTGCTGCGCTGGGTGTAACAATACTGCGGCACAATATCCAAAGTCGCAGCAGGGATATCCCATGTGTCGCGTTGTGTGCTGCGCTGGGTGTAACAATACTGCGGCACAATATCCAAAGTCGCCGCCGCAATATCCCATGTGTCGCGCTGTGTGTCGCGCTGGGTGTAACAATACTGCGGTACAATATCCAAAGCGCGGCATTTTGCCGCACCGGGTCGAGAACCCATTTTTAATCAGGGTAAATATGTGGTTGTTAACGTTTGTTTGACGTGAAATGACGTGTGTGAAGATCAATATTTTTGTCTGTAACCCACAAGTTTGAAATCGCATCCTATGTGAAGTTCTTTAAATTGATAGTATTTACGCAAACCTTCCCTAAGAAGATTTCATCAGCATCGAACCGCACCGTTACAACATTGGCTCGTGCTATTATTCGATGCCAACAGATATGAGAGTTTTTGAAACCTCTTGACAAAAGTATGCAAGACTTACTCTTGTGTGGTAGCCAAGGGGCCGTACATTTGCTAGAGCGTCATTTAAAGCCTCCACATAATATCGCCAAAACCAATCAACCGATCGGGGTGATTCAAAAACGCAGCAAAAGTCCGAGTCATACGACTCCTTCGTACGTCAGCTTGTTGGAATGCATCCCACTGATGACGTCACATGTCGCTTCCGAGGTAAATTTGTTTCCGGAAATTGCACAGTCGCCTAGTTGTTTCAATTGCCGTGATGTGGCGATATCGCGCCGTGACGGAATGAATGATCGCCAGATGCTGAATGTGCTTCGCGTGCGGCCAACGTAAGTAAACTACTATCTCATATAAAGAACCCCACCACTCCCCGTCCCCAAAATTATTGGTCGGGCGATGGCGGTAAAGTGGTTAGGACGCTTGGCTCCGGGCCTGTCGGTCCTGGGTTCGAATCCCTTACTTACGCTGGTCAACTATGGGCGGATTAGAGAAAACCACTGCTCAGGTCACGTTCGTTCTGAAAGTTCTGCGATTTCTCCTAAAACCACACCTGTCGTCGCCCCTAGATGATGCAGGGAGCGCAATTTCTCGCAAGTTGTGTGGAGCTGGTGTACAGAGAAACCACTAATCCTATTACCTGTGACGGTTTGTAATACAGCCGCAAAATCGCATGAAGTCAATGTGGCCTCAAAGCGAGATGATGGGGTTAAAGGGGTTGGTCCCCTCAAATAGCGTGTTTGCGGTGTGCCGTCCTGGCTAGCATAAAGCCTCACTTCTTGGCAGGAGTTTTTGTCTAACACTGCAATGATTCTGAAAAGTTTTGGTCAAGCGTGGGTACCATGGGATGCGAGCACGTAATAGTGATGTTTTATTCTTGCGATTCTTCCACAGCAGCAATACCGCGAAAGATAAGCACATAAGTATAAATATTTAATTCTTCGGAAATTGTTGGGTTAGATAACCGTTTGTTTAGTTTCAATTATCTGCTTCTTCTACAATACGTAAAACTGGACCGATTTGTGTTCCGCCCAATTCCTATCAAATTGAAGTTGTGAATACAAAATACTGTGATTAAAGTCTTGAGGTTCATAACCATTCTTAAAATCAGTCATCACCTATAACCATATATAGGTCGAAAGCTCGCCCGACGGAGGTTTGTGGTTTAAGTGCGGGACATGTGACTGGACCGGCTCCTTAGAGGTTCCCGTTGTTGAGACCGAGCCTATGCAGAAAAGCAAGCAGCGGGTGCTCATTTGTGTGCAAAGAAATGAACTTGTGTTGGCGACAAACCGTTGTTAATAAACCACATTAAAGGCTTTTTTTCTATCAGATGGACCGCGTTTTCAGTGTAATGCGTACAGTAGATAAAAAATGTATACCGGCCAATACAAGCAGTAAAAAAAAACGCAATGCCCACATGCAATATGCCAGGGTTCCTCTTATAGACCACGGATACATTGCCAAACATTCTGTCGTCGCGCTGGATTCGTGGCCTTCACGTCATGTCTTCCCGTGGAAGCCATTGGCTCTTCAGCACGCGCGTTCTTCCCTGCCTTTGATGATGGCAGACAGCACATTGCGTGTTTTGGCCGGCGTCCTCCAGTAGTGCAGCAGGTGTACGCAAACGACTGTATACATTGGCATACAGTTGAATTGTCACGCAATTAATTTCGTGTTTTCTTTGACATTTGCGATGTACTGTCCTTGTAGTGCCGCTGCCAGTGTTACTCTGGGATGAACGTCTAATGGGTTCATGTCACCGAGGTGCTTTCTTCCTCGTCACCACACGCCAAAAAATATACGGGGAGAAACAAGGCCATCTACCGTCCTTTAAATATGGACGTAATAATGCGTGTATACGCTCGAAGTAACGCGCAATTCTCAAACTTCATATGTATATTTCCACCCACATAAAACGGGCGCAGGTCATTAAATCCTTCTTAACTACACGTATGTTCTAGGGACACATGAATTCAGAATGATATCGACAATCTGACACTCACAATCTTACACTCGTAAACAAAGGGTATTTTTAAATATTCACTCGCCTTCAGTAGTATTTTTTATCCACGAATTGACGCTCATAAATACATACGCACACAGGTCACAACTTTGGCGTAGGTACAAGGTCATGGTTTCCTATAAATACATTTGGCATATAAACACACACAACGGATGTGACGATGTATCAGCACCATGACTTCATTCACCAATGAATGGGTGACTTCTCATGTAAATGAAGTTATACGCGCAGATCCAGTCTTAGCCTACACCGTCAGCAAATTCTGGCAGGATTTCGACTCTTTCTGGCCGATGACCTTGTGAAAGATTTCCTTGACGATGGTGGACGGCAGCGTACGCGACTTGATGCGCTTGTCTCTCCTCTGCTGACGACGTTCGCTCTTCGCGAGCTCAACGGCGTTGTTGGGGTCTTCGAACTGGTGGTAAAACCGAATCTGAGCGACGATGCCCGCTAGGAGTTCGTCGATATTGGAGTTGATGACCACCGATGTCTCGATGTACTTGAAGCCAAACTGGACAGCCAGTGACCTGCCTTCTGTAAAGGCGGAAAAGCTCCATTAATTGCCAATCAACTACAGATCTCGTCATGCCGATAACTGGTGCTCCCAGCAGCATACCACTGAATGAACATTCAACAGGTAACCACAAATGATGCGTGCGCCACATACACCAATAATATATATATATATATATATATATATATATATATATGTATGTACATACCTTTACCAACTGAGCATTGACGTTGCAAACGCTCTCATTTTCTTAACTCACACACTAGCTCCCGAGTACGCACGAGCGCAAAAGACTGCATCACACCAGCACATACCGCACAGACGCCTTCTACCCCGCCCCTACCCAACAACACGTACCTTTGGCGCTGACCTTCCGCAGCCTGACCAGGTCGCTCTTGTTGGCCACCAGGATGACGGGCCGGCGCGCGTTGAAGCCGCGGATGAGGTTGCAGAGGCCGCGGGCGGCGCTGAACGACGCTGGATCCGTCACGCTGTACACCACGATCAGCGCGTCGTGCGTCCGCACCGTCGCCTCGTCCGGCATCTGCGCGGACGGCACGTGCGGGTCAGTCACGGGCCAGCCTCGTGTCGGGCACGGAGCGAGCACGCGCCGGGCGAGCGCCGCCAAGTGCGCGGCGTCGAGGGCGACGGGGTGGAGGGCACATGTGCGGCGTCGAGGGCGACGGGGTGGAGGGCACGTGCGCGGCGTCGAGGGCGACGGAGCGGACGGAAGGCGGTGGCGTGGTGACGCGTTACAAATGGATAGGACGATAGGCGGAAGCGGAGGCGACGGCAGTTATTGGACGCCTACCGCAGAGATACGCGCGCACAAACTCGATATGAGAGAAAGTAACTATCAGAGTATGATCATCCCTACAAGTCGATGCAATGTTACTAATTATCGGTGCTTTATTAACGCCTTAGAATCTCTTAAACCCACACACAAGCTCATCGAAAACAACTAGGACGGTTTCTAACTCATTTGCGGCTGTCTTTCTCTCAGGTCATTGCGTCTCCTCACCTCCAAAATGGAGCTGGTCTGCTTCTCGACGGTGAGCTCCATTTCAGCGCCGTCCAGACACACAGACACCATGCGCCACTCTTCGTCGTAGTCTGAAATAGACCCGGACGCCGTCAGCTTGCAGGACAATGCTAGCATCCATCACTCTTCCAGGAGTCCGGCCGTGGGCTGTGCCGACCGGTTCGCGCTCACAGCTCGGCAAAACATGCGACAGTACCGCTCTGATCACAGGCCAACTGTTACGCCTCGGTCGGCTAACACTATTTCATCTTTTTCCAGCAAACGCGGCGTTATGTTTGGCGCTGCGGGGCGCAAACAAAGGCGGTGAAGGCGGGGGTCGCCTCTCAGGAGCCACCATGTGAGACTGGTCAAACATCAGCTCGACTCCCGCCTCTTCCAGTGATCCTTTCCACCCGGTCACAGCCCTGAGCTCGGCCCACACCGGCCGTACTGTGCGTCGGGTTTCCGGCGCTGATCCACAGGGGACGCCGTCGCACTCCATCGGACACGCGACCGTGTCAACCGATCCATTGTTCGGTTCATTATTCGGGGTGTTGGAGCTTTCCAAGAGCGTGATTTTTGTGTCCCAATCCCGTCATCAGCCTTTATTCTGACGTCCTCTCGCGCCAAAAGGACTTCGGCGTTGAGTCTGGGGCGTCGGAAACCCCTCACAGGAAATCTGCCGTCTGATCCCTGCCATGGAAGCCGCACACGCCGCTTCTGGTCGGCTCGGGGCGCTCACCTAAGGTCAGTTCGTAGGCGTTGGTGTACTCGGAAGTCTGGAACTGGCGGCGCAGGGCCGTCTTGCCGACGCCCCGGCGCCCAGCAGCAGGACGCGCCGCGCCTCGCTGGCGCCGTCCCGCAGCGGGTCCGGCATGCTGGGCAGCGTCACGGACCGCTGCAGCAGGCTCAGCTCCTCCGCCCGTCTGCCGAGGGGAGAGAGAGCGGGTCAGCACCACGGACTCGGCGAACGATAACCGGCCGTCACACGGGGAGGAGATACGGACGGAAAAGGCGTGGACCTCGTCCACGGTTGGTGTTTGATGGTTCACGCGCTACGCGTTCGCGTGACTGGGACAACGATGTGATCGTCAAAAAAGAGGTGCCACCAGACCCCAGGTACGTGCGCACACTGAGACGCTGCCGTCGGTCCCCAGAGACGGTCTCAAGTCCCCGGAGGCGGTCACGTCCCACCCAGGCTGCCTGAGCGTGGTGGGCGGCTAAATATAGCCGAGTGCGGCGGGCGGACGGGGCGTCGAGCGGGCTCATATGTGGCCATTGACGGCTAGGGTTGGCTGGCGCTGGCACTCCCGGGGCCCCCGGCACTCTGAGGACTTTGATCAAATTTGGAGTGGACTGCCAGTAAGAAGGCATCTTGCCTCGTGATATACCATAAATACATCACCTACGTCGCTGGGAGGGAGGCAATAACGCATCTAACGACTGCAGAGGGGATGGAGTCTCTCCGATATAATTGGATCACTGAGCTGTCCCGTCTCTCCCGATAATAGCATCGCCGTCTTCGACCGGTAACCAGCGCACCGCCTCCCTCGCGTCGTCGCGCCCGATCGCAGGCGCGGCACCTTCGGCGCCGCCGTGTGAGTGGCGGCGAGCGCCGTCTCCGACGGCGGGCGCTGCGCCGCGCCGCGACAAGCCCCGCACAGCCTGATCGGCCGGCCGCACAATGCGCCCGCGTGCACAGGTGTTGCCCGCGTCGCAGGTGGCGTTGTGGCCACCTGGGCGGCGTCTCCGGCGACGGCTCGGGCGACGGCTCGGGACCGGTGCCGGCGCCGGCCCCGGCCGCCCCGCCACCGCACCGCCCCGCCGCCGCCGGCTGGGGACGACGCGGCGCCGGCGCTTCGGCTGCTGTTGGTGCCGGCGGCGGTGTCGGCGTCTCGGCTCTGCACGCTGTAGCAGCGCTGCCGGCTCTCGCGCGTGGGCCGGTCTGACGGCGCTGACCTTTAACCGGCGGGGAATGTGCCGGCACCGTCACCGCCGGCCGAAGGCTGCAGGGGCCCCGGAAAGAGACCCGCGGACGTCACCGCCCGGCAACTCAGACCCGGCCGCTGGGCGGTGATCGCAGAAGGGACGTGGGAACTAGAGGCGGGGTGGGGGGGGGGGGGGGGGCAGGAGGGAAGAGTGTCATTCTGCACCTCCCTGAGAACCTAACATTTGTTCCCTGAACGTTGACCATAACGATACAATCAAAATACAGCAAAATAGTCCGAATGAATAAATGAAAAAAATGGATAACCAAAATAGCCCAAAATGGCTATCGCCCTCCCCAGCCCCGTTGAGCCTGGCAGCATTTGTATTAGCCCTGACAGGAGGGTGGCGGACCCACGACATGACGTCACATCGGTCACAGCACGGCCGGCTAATCTCGGAGACGTGCTCACGTCACGTGGAGGCTCACCAGGCGACGAACGCCGGCGCAACTGCGCAGCCAACAAACCGGACGCCACGCTGGAGCAACGCTCCGCCCGCACCGTCCTCCACAATGCGCCCTGTCCCGTGCCCAGCGACCTCGTCCCAGCCGGCTGCCGTGCCTCGTGCGATGTGTTATCGCCGCTGTGACGTACTTTGCGGCAGAATCCGGATGCTAAGCCAGCGAGCAGCAAGGGCTCCGTCCGCCGCGGCTCGGCTTTGGTCGCCGCGGCTCGGCTTTGTCCGCATCGTGGCGGAAAGATCGCCAGGCCGACCGACTAAGTACGGCTTATCTTGTTTTCGTTTTCCCCGCGCAGATCTAAGTCCGCTTGAGGAGCCGAGGGCCCCGGCTCTGTCACGCAGCCTCTGACGTACATGGACCATATCTTGGTCAGGAATGGAGTTGTGGAGGCCGAGCTTGATGGTGTCTCGGCGTGCAGGGACGAGTGAAGGTTTCGGTGCTCACGTCGCCACAAGTCCATATACGGCACATTCCGATCAGCTCTGACGCAGTAAGCCGGTAATTCACTGCACGAGACTTCTCACGGCGTAGTAAGCATATAGTAGTAAGGCGAATGTAGCGCATACTTGGCAGGCATAGCCATTGTAAGTAGAGGCTATGCTAAATAAATAATGATAGGGGTAAGTCATTGTTCGGTGGCCACTTAAACTGAAATCACTTTTTCGCAGCGCGACACCATGTCGATTGCCATACCCCACCATGTAAGACACTGTGGACCACATGTCTGCATGGGCAGATATGCGTGGGTCATCCATGTTTATGAACATGGTCAGGAACATGAAAAGGTCAGGGTTGTGGGCGACGCGTGGGATCAACTGACCCAAATCCTGTCGGGCTCCACTTCATTGGCTTGAAAAGTTCCCACATCCGAGTATCACACAGAATGAGGGCGATGACAGCCGCAATAGTCGCAATTATGCCTGTACTTTAGCAAAGATCTGTCGATTTGAGCTGTTGCTAAGGATCAGTTACGCTTTACCAGGCCTTCGGTGGTCAGCTCTCACAAGACTCGTTTCTCTAGGGTATAATCGCCCTCAGCGATCAGTTGCGGCACCTGGATCCTGGTTAAGGTCAAGGTGTCTCAAACCTCAGAAAACCGTTCGTGGTTAACACGCGCAAACAGCTTGGTTGCGTGCTGCCGGTGTTGTAACGCTATTTCGCACTAACCTTCACCCCCAGTTCTGGCAATGGAAAATGACCACTTCCGCTGTATCCCTGGAGGCGTAACCACGTAGCCAAGTACCGGCATGGTCACGGTTCAATTAAGTCTTGGACTGCAAATGTCCTATGTAAATATGACTCATATTCAGGTGGTTTTCATCACGCAGGCTGGAAACCAACGCCTAATCGGTGAGTTTACGCTCCGCGGGCCTCCAACGCCCGACCGCTGTCACCGCGTCCCTGGCTCACCTTTCATGCATGATGGCTTGCAGCAGCTCTTCCTTGTTGAGGCTCGACTTCCGGCGGTCGCGACGGAAGCTGTCGCCGCGGTTGACGATGCCGCCGCGCTTGGTGGACTCGAAGTTGCGCAGGCGTTCGGTGCCGCTCTCGCCGTCCACCTGGCGCTCCACCTCCGTTTGCGTCACCGGGCTGAAGTGGACGAGCGAGATCTTGCGGCGGGCGGCGGCAGAGCTGCTGGGACTGCGGCACGACTGGGACCGCTTGACTTCCTGACCGGTCTCCCCACACGTCATGTTTGCTGCGGTGGCGAGCTGCTGGCGAGGCGTCTTGCACATGGGACGGCGCTGCAGCTGCGGGCACGACTCGGCGCTGGGCGAATGTCGCTCTGTGCCTGCTCACTCCACACGAGGCGCTCCGACTGGCTACTGCCCGCCGGCCAGCGTCTGCCCTCTATATAGCCTGGCGACCGCGGCGCTACTACGCCCCGCCCCCTCGGCCGGCGGCCAGCCGGCTGAGTGACGTCACTGCCAAGCTGCCAGCCGCCGACGGAGGCGCCGCGGCCGAGACGACGGGCGGGCGCTGCAGCGCGCTGGGACGCCGCGCCCATTACCAATAATTGGAATCGTCGTCGGTCGGGCCCGCCAGCCCGCGAGACGGGCAGTTTTTGGACGTCTAATGGCTTTCGTTAGCAGCCTAACGAGATCTCCTCGATCGTGCGTATCGCTGTCCTACCACGCGTGTGTCGCGATGTTCGGTGCGCTCCGACTCGGAAGCCGCCTCAGGGAGGATCTACAGCCGTCACAGCGCTCGAACGAGCCTACGCGGGTCATGAACTGCCCAGTTGCACCCATTGGCAGACAACGAACTCTGGAGTCAGCGGAAAAGTTTCGTTTTTTTTGAAGGCAACCATCTCGAAAGGTGTGTGGGAGAAACCGTCTTTTCAGTTAATTCTTTTGGTCCATTACCATGGAGATGATGTTAAACTATTCAGGAAAGTCAGCAGGCTATGACCAGGTCTCACCTTTCTCCTTGCTACTCCCTGGTAAACGGAATGCTGAACAGCGGTAATGTCAGGTGGTACGATCTCATGAGGTACGCGTGAGTATGAGGGCCACAAAATGCGCCATGTCTGGCATAAAAAGGCCAACCATCCGGCTTAAGAACGTTTTGTTTTGACCGTATTTCGGAAAGAACGTCACCGCGGACGACGATACACAAAACAGCAATACTTCTCTCAAAGCAGGATTCCGGGTTGGTTTCTGAGAATGACCTAGTTTAATACGTCACTCTCTGATTTTGTTTACAAAGATGGTGGATTTGGTAAACATCACCAACACCATAAGCAAATCGCAGCCGTGTATCGAATGAAGTCAGCAAAATCACAGTGAGGCGCCACCTTATCGCAGATAATATGACATCATGTGGCGGCATGGGTGGAATTTTTACGAAATTTGTGCTCACACCCACGCTGCCTTACGCCATTAGATGGCACAGCCACCACCAGTGCTAGCTAAGTGACGTCTGGCCCAGGTCTGGATCATTATTGAATACCCAACGAGATGAAACATTCCTTTAAACGCATAGCGGACGGAAAAACCATCTGTATCGCGAGCCGGTATGTAGCTCCTCCTCAGCGGCGCCGTGGACAGTCACCGAGAAGAAGGAATGTGCTCAGCACACCCACGCTCCTGCTCGTGCAACTGCCTACGTGCGACATACATACAACATCAGAATCGTTCTCTTGCTGGGCACTGATATCACATACGCGTGACCAAATAATGACACGTTTTTCTGACAATTACGACCGTAGTGTAAAGTGTAACGAAGCGATAGGATCATCGTTATTTAACAAGTATCTTTGCCCAGACATGTAAAAATAAATAATTCAAGATATGTCGCTCGCCCGTGCTTCGATCGGTAACACTCCGATAGTATAATCACTGGCATTCCTAGGGGGAGTTGATTTCCGTAGCACGTCAAAGAAGCTCAAGAACACATCGCTGTCATCCACTCCGCCGCAGCAGAGGCTGCGAACCATTTCGAGAAATTTATGTACGACTGACCCGCGCCCATGAGCGTCGAGTTGGCGATGACAGACCTGCTAAGGGTATCGGGATTCCCTGTGTGCGGGACGTGCGCGTTAGTCACACCCCCAGTGACTCAGAGTGCGCGCCCCTCCCCGCCCCCCCCCCCCCCCCCCCGCCACCCTCCCATGTCTGCAGGAGCCCTGGTCCGCTGCCCAGGGCAGTGACCCGTGCAGTCCTTACGGGAACTGCACGAAATCGCAGTCCGGGCCAGGCGGTCCAGCCGCGAACCCAGATGGAGCGGGAGCGGAATAGGCGGCGAAGCAGGTCACGTCGGCCGCGACCCCCTCCCCCTCCCCACCGTCAGCTGGGACGGGCTGGGGGACAGGTGCGCGGAAATCCCAGCACCGGTGCCAGGGCTGTCGTTCCCCGCCCCCAGGGACAGCTCAGCGGGTGGTGGGTTGGCCTCCGTCCCGAGCAGCAGACGGGCCGCCGCCGGCCGGCGGGGCGGTCCGCCGCCCCCTCCGGTCCCGCCACCGCCTCCGGTCCCGCTGTTGCCAGGGTGTCTCCCTACACTGGCGCCGCGATGCCACTGGCCGTGACGCGGCGAAGAGCGGTAGTTGCGAGCCAACAGTGGTAACTTTCAAACGCGACGAGCACTTTAGTGAGCTTCGTGATGCTCAGCTGGGCTGGCATCGCGTTGGGTTGCTCGCGGCGAAACCGGCAAGCATTTAGCGCCCCCGAACCAGATTGCAGTGCTAATTGGATCCGTCCCTTACCTCATGATTTGGCTAAGAAATTGGTTTAGCTGATAGCATGGAGGTGATTATGTAATGAACGGTAATTTTGTTTCATGAAGCTCGGAGTAATGCTGTTCCTTAGTGCCACATCAGGGTTTAAGGATGCTCTCCCACATCTGACGACTGTCTTCCTCACTTAAGCGGTGCCGAGTGAGAGTCGGGTCACTAACAGTTTTACACCCCTATCAATTCCGGCGCCCTAAAAGTTAAATAAATCATCAACAATGATTTATGCCCGCACATTTTTCCCTCGCTACGTGTCGGCTAAATACTGCCCTCTGCTCTGCATGGTCCGGTCGTCAAGCGGCGCGAACCAAGCTCGATCATAAATGTTTGCGCCGCTCGGATCCCGCCGTCATGTACACGGCCGTATATTTCTGGTCGACTGGAGGTGAATGGAGGGGGCCGGCGGCCGCGGACCTGGGAACGGCCGTTTCCGACGCTGGCTGATGTAACGCCCGGCCGGGCCGCGGGCCAGCCAGCCATGTCGCTGTCTGCATACGACGGCCTCTTTATCGCGCTGCAAGTGATGACGTCATGTGGTGATTACCCTCGTCGCGTGAAGACGTCAGACGGCACGCTTGCTGCCGTGACCGGCCCGCCGCCGGCTCAGTGTGGAGCGCGCAAACGGCGTGTGCTGGACACCATACGGCTGCCAGGCCGAGCGTGAATAGCGGGCCATTCCGCGACGATCAGCAGCGCGTGACGTCACAGGTGAAGACGGGCCGCCTGCCGGCGAGACAAACGAGCGGCGGCGTCCGAGAAACGAACTCGTGAGGCGCCAGCTAGCCGCCGGCCGCGCCGCGTCGGCCGCGCTCGCGCTTGCACTCCGCTTCCTCTGTCCTGGGCGTAGGCTTTGTCGCAGTTCTAACCGTGTGAAATAAGGGGCTTGGTATTAGCGAGAAAGGCTTTGAGCTCCCGGTTTTTGGTATTAAGAGCCATGAGATCTTGTTCTGGCCATAAGATCTCGTTCCGACAACATGGATCTTCATTATACCGGGTGGCAATGATAAAGCGACCCTTTATCAAGGAAGCATTCGGCATATTGACAAACGCAACACAGTTTCGTCAATACAGCTAAGGTGTCCAGATAACGTATTTTGACACATATTTCCTGGTAACGCAGGCACATAAGGGAACCAAATGTGTTGATTTTCAAAATATCATTTACATTTTCGGCATGGGCGGCCGATTGACAGCCACTATAGTTATGTCTTCCAAGCCGGTGATGTGCTCCATGACAGCGACGTTGTAAGACATATCCATCTTAGGTGCAAGCACAGCCACTGATTTCATATTTGAGCAATTTCAAAATGCTTTCCCAACCGACATCCTTCGGAAGCAAAGTGAACCACTCGCCATGGTGTTGCCTAGCGTATAGTATTACTGTATAAAGTTGTGAGGCACGCGCCGTCTTTGTTCGCTGCCGTATTCTCCTTCGACCATGGCCCCCGGCGACAGATGTCATTATCCCATGCCGTCCCGCAACATTGCCGTAGCATCTTACGCTGGCTTAATTCAATCTCTTGGCAATTGTTAGGTGCATACTGTGGCTGCGTGCGTGTATGATAAACTTACATGATGTGCGTGAGAGTACATCCATACGCGTGCAAGAAGCGATCTTATCACACGGTCTCCCTTAAGTTGTGGTTGAGATTTGCATTTGCAGCGTTGTTCAATGCACGTTTACTGTAACCCGGGCAAACCCTGATACAAACTGGTTTCTAACTCCATCGAAATGTATCCGTATGTGTCAGCGGATTTGGGCAGAGGTGTACGATCGCCTTCCATATGGTGCAGTCCAGAGCGGGGAATCTCTCCCAGCTCAATGCCGGATCTCCGTTTCTCCGCCGGCATTCGGTGGTCTCTGCGGGGTATGCTGAATCGATCAAGGCCATCTTGAGGCCCCACCACGGATCAGAGGCTAAGAGGCTTTAGAGGATCTTGGGGTGAGCATACGAGCGCAGCAACACCAGCTGCAATTTCAGAGAAGCAGAAAATTAATTCTGCGTCAGCTGGGGCATTCATGGGCATCTTCTCCTAAGCGTCCAAGAAGTGAACGTCCGTCCGCAAGGTGCAATGATCCATAGCGAAAACCAAGCAAACCAGCTGGGCTGACCAGCTAGACCAGGAAGACTTACGACAGTTAAATAACTTGATAACTGCTGTGCTCAGATACCCTGTATAGAGTAATATTGCTCTATACCAAAACTACTAATATCCCGACCAAATTGAGCGCCGCTCTTGTCCCGAAAGCCAGCTTGGAAGCCGCGCCTGCGCGATCACGTTTGCTCGCGGCTACAAAGACATCAGCCGTGCTGAAAGTCGTTATTCGGTGATCACCAGCCCGTACACTGTCGAGGGCGAGATCTGCGTCACGATCGACCGGCGGTGAGGCGACGCCGATGACGCAGCGCCGAGCATCAATGCCCCCGGATTATCCCAATATGGCGGCACTGAGAAGCGCCGCTCATTCTGTTCGAGCTCGCCCAGAGACAAGAGGAATGCTTGTGACGTTATCAAACATCCGCAGCTGGTGGGCTAAGATGACCTAAGATTTAGCTGACTTCGCGGATGTTTTTAAACAGCCGAACTAATTCTGCATAGCAACGGGGCGAGCCGATTTTTTCACGGGTCCGCTCGCGCTCGGTGTCGCAGGGCACCCCAGCGAGACCGACACCTTTGATGACTGATTCACGCAGACTTGTATATACCATTATGCCACAATGTCACTCGGCTCCGACGACGGCGGGTAAATAGACGCGAGTGGTGCCGCTAGGGGGCGCCGCCCGCCGTCTCCACCTCCAAACGCGACCTTGGCCCTCCAGCAGCGGCCTCAAGCCGTCGCAGCTGATGCCGGCACCCCGGCCGGCCTGTCACGCCGGCCCCATGCACGAGGCCTGGCCACACACCCCAATCTGACCGCAATCTGACCGCAACCGTGATCTGGTGAAATCTAACCAGCGTGATCTGGCGAAATTGGCCAGCGTGATCGGACGGAATGTGACCCGCGCGCAACGAAGCCGTGGTTTCTTCCCAGCGGCGTGGGTATATGCAAGTGGAGCAGGGCACCGAACCTTAGACGTTCTACGAAATGTCTCGGTTTGATCACCCTTTGGAGGGCCCGGGTGTCCAAGTGAGCGAGTCTGTGTGCCTACGTCAGTTCCCAGCAAGCTCCCTCGCGGAGCTGCCACACTTACATGCCTGTGCCCCGTATGTAATGTGGCACGAAAGCTGGCACGCAATCTCCGGGCAGTGGGAGGGAGAGAGGAAGGAGTGAGAGAGAGGCATTAGGAACAGAAAGAAAGAGAGAGAGGGAGAGAGGAGAGAGAGAAGAGAGAGAGGAGAGAAGAGAGAGAAAGAGAGAGAAAGAGAGAGAGAAAAGAGAGAGAGAGAGAAGATAAAGAGAAAGAGAGAGGAGAGAGAGAGAGAGAGAAGAGAGAGAGGAGGAGAGGAGAGAGAGGAGAAGAGAGAGAGAGAGAGAGGAGAGAGAGAGAGAGGAGAGAGAGAGAGAGAGAGAGAGAGAGAGGAGAGGAGAGAGAGAGAGAGAGAGAGAGAGAGAGAGAGAGAGAGAGAGAGAGGAGAGAGAGAGAGAGAGAGGAGAGAGAGAGAGAGAGAGGAGAGAGAGAGAGAGAGAGAGAGAGAGAGAGAGAGAGAGAGAGAGAGGAGAGAGGAGAGAGAGAGAGAGAGAGAGAGAGAGAGAGAGAGAGAGAGAGAGAGAGAGAGGAGAGGGAGAGAGAGAGAGAGAGAGAGAGAGAGAGGAGAGGAAGAGAGAGAGAGAGGGGAGAGAGAGAGAGAGAGAGAGAGAGGAGAGAGGAGAGGAGAGAGAGAGAGAGAGAGAGAGAGAGAGAGAGAGGAGAGCGAGAGAGAGAGAGAGAGAGAGAGAGAGAGAGAGAGAGAGAGGAGAGAGAGGAGAGAGAGAGAGGAGAGAGAGAGAGAGAGAGAGAGAGAGAGAAGAGGAGAGAGGGGAGAGAGAGAG
>NW_023596545.1:1323858-1341997 GCF_011947565.3 Pollicipes pollicipes
CGGCTCAGCAGTCACCGGCGCAGCAGGCACCGGCTCAGCAGTCACCCGCTCAGCAGTCACCGGCGCAGCAGTCACCGGCTCAGCAGTCACCGGCGCAGCAGGCACCGGCGCAGCAGTCACCGGCTCAGCAGTCACCGGCGCAGCAGGCACCGGCTCAGCAGTCACCGGCGCAGCAGTCACCGGCAGCAGTCACCGGCGCAGCAGTCACCGGCGCAGCAGAGTCACCGGCAGCAGTCACCGGCGCAGCAGTCACCGGCGCAGCAGCCACCGGCTCAGCAGTCACCGGCGCAGCAGTCACCGGAACAGCAGTCACCGGCTCAGCAGTCACCGGAACAGCAGTCACCGGCGCAGCAGTCACCGGCTCAGGCACGCAGCAACAACAGTCAAGGCCAGCAACGGTCGGAATTGGTAATGACGGGCGCCCCTCTCAGGCGAGGACACGCGTCTGCCGTCTGTTGTTGCGCGCCGGCTGTCGGGCCTGCATCATCCCGTTAAAATACCCTACACCCAGCATATGCTCCTGCATTCACCCCGCAAAAAGCATATGATTCTGCACATAGTTTATCAATGGTAATCCCATCCAAGCTCTGATGTGTGGTCCAGGACCTGGCCCACGAAATCCACCCCATGCGCACATTTGGTCCAGCAACCAGCCTGTGGAAGCCGTCCCAAACCCACCATATGGACTGAAGCAACCCAAGACCTGATGTGACATTCAGCAGCTAAGCCGCTCCCATTCCGTGACGCCCATCCCGACCCCGCATCTCAGCACATTCAGTACAGGCTTAAGCTCCGGCTCAGCCGACGGTCCTGGCCGACCCTCGCCCCCCTCCGACCCACGAGCTCCACCCAGTCAGTCTGTGAACACAGCCCGTCGCCAGCCCGGTCAGCATTCAGGCACCGCGCCGCCCACAGCCTGGCCAGCGCATGGGCCCGCCCAGCCCGCGCGCTCGCTCCGCCGACCCACACCGCGTGGGTCGTGATGTAAGTTCCGTGCCCCCGCGCTCCCGGTTCCCTCATTTCCGGAACCGGGTAGTTCAAAGCAAGCACGTGGGTGGCGACGGCCCGGCGCGAGATCCGGCCGCCCGGACATGGGGTGTAACAGGCTGGAATGGCAGCCAGCCGCAGGGCTATCGCAAAGCTATCAGGGCCATCGTGTCTACGACCGGTTGTTATGACGGGCAGGTATTTGCCGGGGTGGGAACATGTTTGACATGGAGGAGGTGATCATTTCGCACAGACCGGATGAGCCGGGCTAGCTCCGGTCGGCCTTGCTGTCTAAAAAATGTGGATGCTTGCCACGCAAAGCATTCTTAATCAGAAGGCTCCGAATCTATTTTGGTGGGAGCTCTCAGAGGACGTGGTCGTTAGTCGAATAGAATATTCATCGTTACGAGACGGAATATGGGAACAGAAAACGTGTCCCGTCGTCAGCGGCGAGACCTGTGGAAAAGCATGATGCCTTCAGCAAAGGATTGCTGTAAGGAGGCTCGACAGTAAGGCAGATTGGATATCTTATGTTCATGTCGTAGTAATTAGGCCGAGGAACAGAGTCATTATGTTTCACTCTGCGGCTTTCCAGGACGAATTAGCAACGCAGAACAAGGAAAGGATGCTCCTGCGGTCACTTTAGGTCTGCGAAATCAGACGTTTACCAAAAAAGTGATCGCAGGAGCATTCTTTTCTTGTTCTGCGTTTGCTAATTCGTCCTGGAAAGCCGCAGAGTGAAACATAATGACTCTGGCCTCATTACTGAGCATATATATGAGCAAAAGATATCTAATCTGCCTTATTTGGTCTGCGAAATCGGACACTTACCAATAATCATGCCTAAAGCGCCATTCCAACATAACATGCAAATAACATCGAATCGGCGCACCGAGTAGCAAGCAAATATTGCACACTATCTCTCTGTTCAAGCCACGCCACCAATTCACTTATTTCTCTATATTGTTACCTCCTCGCAGAAAAATAAATAACACGGGCTGTTTGATATTCCTTATAATTACTCCACTTATGCTTAAAACAATATATCTGAGCTTTAATTATTTGAAGCAGACGCGCATAAAACGTTTTCACGAACATAAAATATTATTCGGCCGGCTCCGTTCGTGATCATAAATTCTGCACAATGAACCCCGACATCAGGCAGACCATATATGCACTATTATTTGGAAGTGCTTACCATGCTCATTGACAATTTTAGGACTACATGGTAACAGGCCTGACAACACCAATCCGTCCAAAAAGAAGATTACAGCTCGTTGCCACCAAAAGCCGGAATTTGTATGGCGCGGAAACTGACGTCAGTAAAACAGCATGTCTGGGTAACATGCCAAGCAACTCGTTTTTGAGCTGACAGACGTGCGGGTCGGGTGACTCGTCCGTTTATGACTTCACCAATGATACCGGCCGCTTTTAGGCTGAAATTATTGTTGGGCCGGAATGCTATAAACCGAACGGGAATTTCGACAAAACAATCAAGATATGGTGCAAAGTCTGGATGAGTGATGCGAGTGTTATCGTAAGTAGACCCTGCCACTGGTGTGATGATGTGAGCCAATTTTTTCGCCTTTGTGAAACTCCGCGACATGGTGCTAACCGTTTATAGAGCGAAGAAATGAAAGTGTTAGAATCTTCTTAGTTAAAAAACGTCCCACAAAATAATATGACGGTGAACGTAGTGAGCCTCGGTTGCACCATCGCACGCCATGCGTTCGGTTAAGCGATCCCTTTATTTCTGTTCACCAGTGATCACTCGTCTCATTTCCGAAGAGCTGTTAAAGCGCGCGTGTGGGCCGAAACACATGTAATAACGTGGCACAATGCTTGTTAACGTCGCCAGCCCATAACGACCACGTCTCGTCTAAATGCGTCCTGGCTTTATTGCATCGCCTCCAAGAGTGGTTATTTAAGTCCACACCTCGGTGTGAGGAATGTCGAACATCCTCATTTCCCGGCTGGTCATGTCACCTACCCGGGCCAGTCATGTTTTCTGGCTAGGCCGATGCACCTCCTGACAAATTGGTTTTACTGACGATGGCTTCTTTTGGTTTTGTGTTTAATTTGCTGGAGGGCTGTTATGCTTTAGTTGACAAAGAAAGTACTTACCAGCTTGGGGTTAGCAAGGCGACAAGATCTCAGGGCATACGGCTTATGTTTGTCACGTGACTTAGCTCATCAGGTTTTGGTTGGTCTTTTTCAGTGTGGTGGCCTAACTAAATCGCACGTGAGGCAGCTGACTGACCAGATTACTCACAGATACCACACTGGCGTGTGGCGTATCCATGAGACTACTCCATGGTAGACGTTCAGATCCCCGATCAGTACAACAGTGGAAAAATGATATAAGTGTCTATGGGGAAATGAGCGGGGATGGGGTATTGGGTCTTTAATTTTACAAGACTTCAGATGAAATGCTTGAAGTAAGCTTTGTCCGGCCTGCAAGTCGAGTTTCGCAGCAGGGATATCCGATATGTCGCGCTGTGTGCTGCGCTGGGTGTAACAATACAGCGGCACAATATCGAAGTCACAGCAGGGATATCCCATGTGTCGCGCTGTGTGCTGCGCTGGGTGTAACAATACTGCGGCACAATATCCAAAGTCGCAGCAGGGATATCCCATGTGTCGCGTTGTGTGCTGCGCTGGGTGTAACAATACTGCGGCACAATATCCAAAGTCGCCGCAGGGATATCCCATGTGTCGCGCTGTGTGCAGCGCTGGGTGTAACAATGCTGCGGTACAATATCCAAAGCGCGGCATTTTGCCGCACCGGGTCGAAAACCCATTTTTAATCAGGGTAAATATGTGGTTGTTAACGTTTGTTTGACGTGAAATGACGTGTGTGAAGATCAATATTTTTGTCTGTAACCCACAAGTTTGAAATCGCATCCTATGTGAAGTTCTTTAAATTGATAGTATTTACGCAAACCTTCCCTAAGAAGATTTCATCAGCATCGAACCGCACCGTTACAACATTGGCTCGTGCTATTATTCGATGCCAACAGATATGAGAGTTTTTGAAACCTCTTGACAAAAGTATGCAAGACTTACTCTTGTGTGGTAGCCAAGGGGCCGTACATTTGCTAGAGCGTCATTTAAAGCCTCCACATAATATCGCCAAAACCAATCAACCGATCGGGGTGATTCAAAAACGCAGCAAAAGTCCGAGTCATACGACTCCTTCGTACGTCAGCTTGTTGGAATGCATCCCACTGATGACGTCACATGTCGCTTCCGAGGTAAATTTGTTTCCGGAAATTGCACAGTCGCCTAGTTGTTTCAATTGCCGTGATGTGGCGATATCGCGCCGTGACGGAATGAATGATCGCCAGATGCTGAATGTGCTTCGCGTGCGGCCAACGTAAGTAAACTACTATCTCATATAAAGAACCCCACCACTCCCCGTCCCCAAAATTATTGGTCGGGCGATGGCGGTAAAGTGGTTAGGACGCTTGGCTCCGGGCCTGTCGGTCCTGGGTTCGAATCCCTTACTTACGCTGGTCAACTATGGGCGGATTAGAGAAAACCAACTGCTCAGGTCACGTTCGTTCTGAAAGTTCTGCGATTTCTCCTAAAACCACACCTGTCGTCGCCCCTAGATGATGCAGGGAGCGCAATTTCTCGCAAGTTGTGTGGAGCTGGTGTACAGAGAAACCACTAATCCTATTACCTGTGACGGTTTGTAATACAGCCGCAAAATCGCATGAAGTCAATGTGGCCTCAAAGCGAGATGATGGGGTTAAAGGGGTTGTTCCCCTCAAATGGCGTGTTTGCGGTGTGCCGTCCTGGCTAGCATAAAGCCTCACTTCTTGGCAGGAGTTTTTGTCTAACACTGCAATGATTCTGAAAAGTTTTGGTCAAGCGTGGGTACCATGGGATGCGAGCACGTAATAGTGATGTTTTTATTCTGGCGTTCCACAGCAGCAATACCGCGAAAGATAAGCACATAAGTATAAATATTTAATTCTTCGGAAATTGTTGGGTTAGATAACCGTTTGTTTAGTTTCAATTATCTGCTTCTTCTACAATACGTAAAACTGGACCGATTTGTGTTCCGCCCAATTCCTATCAAATTGAAGTTGTGAATACAAAATACTGTGATTAAAGTCTTGAGGTTCATAACCATTCTTAAAATCAGTCATCACCTATAACCATATATAGGTCGAAAGCTCGCCCGACGGAGGTTTGTGGTTTAAGTGCGGGACATGTGACTGGACCGGCTCCTTAGAGGTTCCCGTTGTTGAGACCGAACCTATGCAGAAAAGCAAGCAGCGGGTGCTCATTTGTGTGCAAAGAAATGAACTTGTGTTGGCGACAAACCGTTGTTAATAAACCACATTAAAGGCTTTTTTTCTATCAGATGGACCGCGTTTTCAGTGTAATGCGTACAGTAGATAAAAAATGTATACCGGCCAATACAAGCAGTAAAAAAAAACGCAATGCCCACATGCAATATGCCAGGGTTCCTCTTATAGACCACGGATACATTGCCAAACATTCTGTCGTCGCGCTGGATTCGTGGCCTTCACGTCATGTCTTCCCGTGGAAGCCATTGGCTCTTCAGCACGCGCGTTCTTCCCTGCCTTTGATGATGGCAGACAGCACATTGCGTGTTTTGGCCGGCGTCCTCCAGTAGTGCAGCAGGTGTACGCAAACGACTGTATACATTGGCATACAGTTGAATTGTCACGCAATTAATTTCGTGTTTTCTTTGACATTTGCGATGTACTGTCCTTGTAGTGCCGCTGCCAGTGTTACTCTGGGATGAACGTCTAATGGGTTCATGTCACCGAGGTGCTTTCTTCCTCGTCACCACACGCCAAAAAATATACGGGGAGAAACAAAGCCATCTACCGTCCTTTAAATATGGACGTAATAATGCGTGTATACGCTCGAAGTAACGCGCAATTCTCAAACTTCATATGTATATTTCCACCCACATAAAACGGGCGCAGGTCATTAAATCCTTCTTAACTACACGTATGTTCTAGGGACACATGAATTCAGAATGATATCGACAATCTGACACTCACAATCTTACACTCGTAAACAAAGGGTATTTTTAAATATTCACTCGCCTTCAGTAGTATTTTTTATCCACGAATTGACGCTCATAAATACATACGCACACAGGTCACAACTTTGGCGTAGGTACAAGGTCATGGTTTCCTATAAATACATTTGGCATATAAACACACACAACGGATGTGACGATGTATCAGCACCATGACTTCATTCACCAATGAATGGGTGACTTCTCATGTAAATGAAGTTATACGCGCAGATCCAGTCTTAGCCTACACCGTCAGCAAATTCTGGCAGGATTTCGACTCTTTCTGGCCGATGACCTTGTGAAAGATTTCCTTGACGATGGTGGACGGCAGCGTACGCGACTTGATGCGCTTGTCTCTCCTCTGCTGACGACGTTCGCTCTTCGCGAGCTCAACGGCGTTGTTGGGGTCTTCGAACTGGTGGTAAAACCGAATCTGAGCGACGATGCCCGCTAGGAGTTCGTCGATATTGGAGTTGATGACCACCGATGTCTCGATGTACTTGAAGCCAAACTGGACAGCCAGTGACCTGCCTTCTGTAAAGGCGGAAAAGCTCCATTAATTGCCAATCAACTACAGATCTCGTCATGCCGATAACTGGTGCTCCCAGCAGCATACCACTGAATGAACATTCAACAGGTAACCACAAATGATGCGTGCGCCACATACACCAATAATATATATATATATATATATATATATATATATATATGTATGTACATACCTTTACCAACTGAGCATTGACGTTGCAAACGCTCTCATTTTCTTAACTCACACACTAGCTCCCGAGTACGCACGAGCGCAAAAGACTGCATCACACCAGCACATACCGCACAGACGCCTTCTACCCCGCCCCTACCCAACAACACGTACCTTTGGCGCTGACCTTCCGCAGCCTGACCAGGTCGCTCTTGTTGGCCACCAGGATGACGGGCCGGCGCGCGTTGAAGCCGCGGATGAGGTTGCAGAGGCCGCGGGCGGCGCTGAACGACGCTGGATCCGTCACGCTGTACACCACGATCAGCGCGTCGTGCGTCCGCACCGTCGCCTCGTCCGGCATCTGCGCGGACGGCACGTGCGGGTCAGTCACGGGCCAGCCTCGTGTCGGGCACGGAGCGAGCACGCGCCGGGCGAGCGCCGCCAAGTGCGCGGCGTCGAGGGCGACGGGGTGGAGGGCACATGTGCGGCGTCGAGGGCGACGGGGTGGAGGGCACGTGCGCGGCGTCGAGGGCGACGGAGCGGACGGAAGGCGGTGGCGTGGTGACGCGTTACAAATGGATAGGACGATAGGCGGAAGCGGAGGCGACGGCAGTTATTGGACGCCTACCGCAGAGATACGCGCGCACAAACTCGATATGAGAGAAAGTAACTATCAGAGTATGATCATCCCTACAAGTCGATGCAATGTTACTAATTATCGGTGCTTTATTAACGCCTTAGAATCTCTTAAACCCACACACAAGCTCATCGAAAACAACTAGGACGGTTTCTAACTCATTTGCGGCTGTCTTTCTCTCAGGTCATTGCGTCTCCTCACCTCCAAAATGGAGCTGGTCTGCTTCTCGACGGTGAGCTCCATTTCAGCGCCGTCCAGACACACAGACACCATGCGCCACTCTTCGTCGTAGTCTGAAATAGACCCGGACGCCGTCAGCTTGCAGGACAATGCTAGCATCCATCACTCTTCCAGGAGTCCGGCCGTGGGCTGTGCCGACCGGTTCGCGCTCACAGCTCGGCAAAACATGCGACAGTACCGCTCTGATCACAGGCCAACTGTTACGCCTCGGTCGGCTAACACTATTTCATCTTTTTCCAGCAAACGCGGCGTTATGTTTGGCGCTGCGGGGCGCAAACAAAGGCGGTGAAGGCGGGGGTCGCCTCTCAGGAGCCACCATGTGAGACTGGTCAAACATCAGCTCGACTCCCGCCTCTTCCAGTGATCCTTTCCACCCGGTCACAGCCCTGAGCTCGGCCCACACCGGCCGTACTGTGCGTCGGGTTTCCGGCGCTGATCCACAGGGGACGCCGTCGCACTCCATCGGACACGCGACCGTGTCAACCGATCCATTGTTCGGTTCATTATTCGGGGTGTTGGAGCTTTCCAAGAGCGTGATTTTTGTGTCCCAATCCCGTCATCAGCCTTTATTCTGACGTCCTCTCGCGCCAAAAGGACTTCGGCGTTGAGTCTGGGGCGTCGGAAACCCCTCACAGGAAATCTGCCGTCTGATCCCTGCCATGGAAGCCGCACACGCCGCTTCTGGTCGGCTCGGGGCGCTCACCTAAGGTCAGTTCGTAGGCGTTGGTGTACTCGGAAGTCTGGAACTGGCGGCGCAGGGCCGTCTTGCCGACGCCCCGGCGCCCAGCAGCAGGACGCGCCGCGCCTCGCTGGCGCCGTCCCGCAGCGGGTCCGGCATGCTGGGCAGCGTCACGGACCGCTGCAGCAGGCTCAGCTCCTCCGCCCGTCTGCCGAGGGGAGAGAGAGCGGGTCAGCACCACGGACTCGGCGAACGATAACCGGCCGTCACACGGGGAGGAGATACGGACGGAAAAGGCGTGGACCTCGTCCACGGTTGGTGTTTGATGGTTCACGCGCTACGCGTTCGCGTGACTGGGACAACGATGTGATCGTCAAAAAAGAGGTGCCACCAGACCCCAGGTACGTGCGCACACTGAGACGCTGCCGTCGGTCCCCAGAGACGGTCTCAAGTCCCCGGAGGCGGTCACGTCCCACCCAGGCTGCCTGAGCGTGGTGGGCGGCTAAATATAGCCGAGTGCGGCGGGCGGACGGGGCGTCGAGCGGGCTCATATGTGGCCATTGACGGCTAGGGTTGGCTGGCGCTGGCACTCCCGGGGCCCCCGGCACTCTGAGGACTTTGATCAAATTTGGAGTGGACTGCCAGTAAGAAGGCATCTTGCCTCGTGATATACCATAAATACATCACCTACGTCGCTGGGAGGGAGGCAATAACGCATCTAACGACTGCAGAGGGGATGGAGTCTCTCCGATATAATTGGATCACTGAGCTGTCCCGTCTCTCCCGATAATAGCATCGCTGTCTTCGACCGGTAACAAGCGCACCGCCTCCCTCGCGTCGTCGCGCCCGATCGCAGGCGCGGCACCTTCGGCGCCGCCGTGTGAGTGGCGGCGAGCGCCGTCTCCGACGGCGGGCGCTGCGCCGCGCCGCGACAAGCCCCGCACAGCCTGATCGGCCGGCCGCACAATGCGCCCGCGTGCACAGGTGTTGCCCGCGTCGCAGGTGGCGTTGTGGCCACCTGGGCGGCGTCTCCGGCGACGGCTCGGGCGACGGCTCGGGACCGGTGCCGGCGCCGGCCCCGGCCGCCCCGCCACCGCACCGCCCCGCCGCCGCCGGCTGGGGACGACGCGGCGCCGGCGCTTCGGCTGCTGTTGGTGCCGGCGCCGGTGTCGGCGTCTCGGCTCTGCACGCTGTAGCAGCGCTGCCGGCTCTCGGCGTGGGCCGGTCTGACGGCGCTGACATTTAACCGGCGGGGAATGTGCCGGCACCGTCACCGCCGGCCGAAGGCTGCAGGGGCCCCGGAAAGAGACCCGCGGACGTCACCGCCCGGCAACTCAGACCCGGCCGCTGGGCGGTGATCGCAGAAGGGACGTGGGAACTAGAGGCGGGGTGGGGGGGGGGGGGGGGGCAGGAGGGAAGAGTGTCATTCTGCACCTCCCTGAGAACCTAACATTTGTTCCCTGAACGTTGACCATAACGATACAATCAAAATACAGCAAAATAGTCCGAATGAATAAATGAAAAAAATGGATAACCAAAATAGCCCAAAATGGCTATCGCCCTCCCCAGCCCCGTTGAGCCTGGCAGCATTTGTATTAGCCCTGACAGGAGGGTGGCGGACCCACGACATGACGTCACATCGGTCACAGCACGGCCGGCTAATCTCGGAGACGTGCTCACGTCACGTGGAGGCTCACCAGGCGACGAACGCCGGCGCAACTGCGCAGCCAACAAACCGGACGCCACGCTGGAGCAACGCTCCGCCCGCACCGTCCTCCACAATGCGCCCTGTCCCGTGCCCAGCGACCTCGTCCCAGCCGGCTGCCGTGCCTCGTGCGATGTGTTATCGCCGCTGTGACGTACTTTGCGGCAGAATCCGGATGCTAAGCCAGCGAGCAGCAAGGGCTCCGTCCGCCGCGGCTCGGCTTTGGTCGCCGCGGCTCGGCTTTGTCCGCATCGTGGCGGAAAGATCGCCAGGCCGACCGACTAAGTACGGCTTATCTTGTTTTCGTTTTCCCCGCGCAGATCTAAGTCCGCTTGAGGAGCCGAGGGCCCCGGCTCTGTCACGCAGCCTCTGACGTACATGGACCATATCTTGGTCAGGAATGGAGTTGTGGAGGCCGAGCTTGATGGTGTCTCGGCGTGCAGGGACGAGTGAAGGTTTCGGTGCTCACGTCGCCACAAGTCCATATACGGCACATTCCGATCAGCTCTGACGCAGTAAGCCGGTAATTCACTGCACGAGACTTCTCACGGCGTAGTAAGCATATAGTAGTAAGGCGAATGTAGCGCATACTTGGCAGGCATAGCCATTGTAAGTAGAGGCTATGCTAAATAAATAATGATAGGGGTAAGTCATTGTTCGGTGGCCACTTAAACTGAAATCACTTTTTCGCAGCGCGACACCATGTCGATTGCCATACCCCACCATGTAAGACACTGTGGACCACATGTCTGCATGGGCAGATATGCGTGGGTCATCCATGTTTATGAACATGGTCAGGAACATGAAAAGGTCAGGGTTGTGGGCGACGCGTGGGATCAACTGACCCAAATCCTGTCGGGCTCCACTTCATTGGCTTGAAAAGTTCCCACATCCGAGTATCACACAGAATGAGGGCGATGACAGCCGCAATAGTCGCAATTATGCCTGTACTTTAGCAAAGATCTGTCGATTTGAGCTGTTGCTAAGGATCAGTTACGCTTTACCAGGCCTTCGGTGGTCAGCTCTCACAAGACTCGTTTCTCTAGGGTATAATCGCCCTCAGCGATCAGTTGCGGCACCTGGATCCTGGTTAAGGTCAAGGTGTCTCAAACCTCAGAAAACCGTTCGTGGTTAACACGCGCAAACAGCTTGGTTGCGTGCTGCCGGTGTTGTAACGCTATTTCGCACTAACCTTCACCCCCAGTTCTGGCAATGGAAAATGACCACTTCCGCTGTATCCCTGGAGGCGTAACCACGTAGCCAAGTACCGGCATGGTCACGGTTCAATTAAGTCTTGGACTGCAAATGTCCTATGTAAATATGACTCATATTCAGGTGGTTTTCATCACGCAGGCTGGAAACCAACGCCTAATCGGTGAGTTTACGCTCCGCGGGGCCTCCAACGCCCGAACCGCTGTCACGCCGTCCCTGGCTCACCTTTCATGCATGATGGCTTGCAGCAGCTCTTCCTTGTTGGAGGCTCGACTTCCGGCGGTCGCGACGGAAGCTGTCGCCGCGGTTGACGATGCCGCCGCGCTTGGTGGACTCGAAGTTGCGCAGGCGTTCGGGTGCCGCTTCTCGCCGTCCACCTGGCGCTCCACCTCCGTTTGCGTCACCGGGCTGAAGTGGACGAGCGAGATCTTGCGGCGGGGCGGCGGCAGAGCTGCTGGGACTGCGGCACGACTGGGACCGCTTGACTTCCTGACCGGTCTCCCCACACGTCATGTTTGCCTGCGGTGGACGAGCTGCTGGCGAGGCGTCTTGCACATGGGGACGGCGCTGCAGCTGCGGGGCACGACTCGGCGCTGGGCGAATGTCGCTCTGTGCCGGCTCACATCCACACGGAGGCGCTCCGACTGGCTACTGCCCGCCGGCCAGCGTCTGCCCTCTATATAGCCTGGCGACCGCGGCGCTACTACGCCCCGCCCCCTCGGCCGGCGGCCAGCCGGCTGAGTGACGTCACTGCCAAGCTGCCAGCCGCCGACGAAGGCGCCGCGGCCGAGACGACGGAGCAGTGGCGCTGCAGCGCGCTGGGACGCCGCCCCATTAACCAATAATTGGAATCGTCGTCGGTCGGGCCCGCCAGCCCGCGAGACGGGCAGTTTTTGGACGTCTAATGGCTTTCGTTAGCAGCCTAACGAGATCTCCTCGATCGTGCGTATCGCTGTCTTACCACGCGTGTGTCGCGATGTTCGGTGTGCTCCGACTCGGGAACCGGCTCAGGGAGGATCTACAGCCGTCACAGCGCTCGAACGAAGCCTACGCGGGTTACATACTGCCCATGTTGCACCCATTGGCAGACAATGAACTCTGGAGTCAGCGGAAAAGTTTCGTTTTTAGTTGAAGGCAACCATCTCGAAAGGTGTGTGGGAGAAACCGTCTTTTTCAGTTAATTCTTTTGGTCCATTGCCATGGAGATGATGTTAAACTATTCAGGAAAGTCAGCAGGCTATGACCAGGCCTCACCTTTCTTGTTGCTACTCCCTGGTAAACGGAATGCTGAACAGCGGTAATGTCAGGTGGTACGATCTCATGAGGTACGCGTGAGTATGAGGGCCACAAAATGCGCCATGTCTGGCATAAAAAGGCCAACCATCCGGCTTAAGAACGTTTTGTTTTGACCGTATTTCGGAAAGAACGTCACCGCGGACGACGATACACAAAACAGCAATACTTCTCTCAAAGCAGGATTCCGGGTTGGTTTCTGAGAATGACCTAGTTTAATACGTCACTCTCCTGATTTTGTTACAAGATGGTGGATTTGGTAAACATCACCAACACCATAAGCAAATCGCAGCCGTTGTATCGAATGAAGTCAGCAAAATCACAGTGAGCGCCACCTTATCGCAGATAATATGACATCATGTGGCGGCATGGGTGGAATTTTACGAAATTTGTGCTCACAACCCACGGACTGCCTTACGCCATTAGATGGCATAGCCACCACCAGCGCGCTAGCTAAGTGACGTCTGGCCCAGGTCTGGATCATTATTGAACACCTAACGAGATGAAACATTCCTTAAACGCATCAGCGGACGGAAAAACCGTCTGTATCGCGAGCCGGTATGCAGCTCCATCTCCTCAGCGGCGCCGTGGACAGTCACCGAGAAGAAGGAATGTACTCAGCACACCCACGCTCCTGCTCGTGCAACTGCCTACGTGCGACATACATACAACATCAGAATCGTTCGCTTGCTGAGGCACTGATATCGCATACGCGTGACCAAATAATGACACATTTTTCTGACAATTACGACCGTAGTGTAAAGTGTAACGAAGCGATAGAATCATCGTTATTTAACAAGTATTTTTGCCCAGACATGTACAAATAAATAATTCAAGATATGTCGCTCGCCCGTGCTTCGATCGGTAGCACTCCGATAGTATAATCAGCGGCATTCCTAGGGGGAGTAGATTTCCGTAGCACGTCAAAGAAGCTTAAGAACACATCGCTGTCATCCACTCCGCCGCAGCAGAGGCTGCGAACCATTTCGAGAAATTTATGTACGACTAACCCGCGCCCATGAGCGTCGAGTTGGCGATGACAGACCTGCTAAGGGTATCGGGATTCCCTGTGTGCGGGACGTGCGCGTTAGTCACACCCCCAGTGACTCAGAGTGCGCGCCCCTCCCCGCCCCCCCCCCCTCCCCCCGCCACCCTCCCATGTCTGCAGGAGCCCTGGTCCGCTGCCCAGGGCAGTGACCGTGCAGTCCTTACGGGAACTGACGAAATCGCAGTCCGGGCCAGGCGGTCCAGCCGCGAACCCAGATGGGGGCGGAATAGGCGGCGAAGCAGGTCACGTCGGCCGCGACCCCCTCCCCCTCCCCACCGTCAGCTGGGACGGGGCTGGGGGGACAGGTGCGCGGAAATCCCAGCACCGGTGCCAGGGCTGTCGTTCCCCGCCCCCAGGGACAGCTCAGCGGGTGGGTTGGCCCTCCGTCCCGAGCAGGCAGACGGGCCGCCGCCGGCCGGCGGGGCTGTCCGCCGCCCTCCGGTCCCGCACCGCCTCCGGTCCCGCTGTTGCCAGGGTGTCTCCCTACACTGGCGCCGCGATGCCACTGCCTACGCGGCGAAGAGCGGTAGTTGCGAGCCAAACAGTGGTAACTTTCAAACGCGACGAGCACTTTAGTGAGCTTCGTGATGCTCAGCTGGGCTGGCATCGCGTTGGGTTGCTCGCGGCGAAACCGGCAAGCATTTAGCGCCCCCCGAACCAGATTTGCAGTGCTAATTGGATCCGTCCCTTACCTCATGATTTGGCTAAGAAATTGGTTTAGCTGATAGCATGGAGGTGATTATGTAAATGAACGGTAATTTTGTTTCATGAAGCTCGGAGTAATGCTGTTCCTTAGTGCCACATCAGGGTTTAAGGATGCTCTCCACATCTGACGACTGTCTTCCTCACTTAAGCGGTGCCGAGTGAGAGTCGGGTCACTAACAGTTTTACACCCCTATCAATTCCGGCGCCCTAAAAGTTAAATAAATCATCAAGAATGATTTATGCCCGCACATTTTCCCTCGCTACGTGTCGGCTAAATACTGCCCTCTGCTCTGCATGGTCCGGTCGTCAAGCGGCGCGAACCAAGCTCGATCATAAATGTTTGCGCCGCTCGGATCCCGCCGTCATGTACACGGCCGTATATTTCTGGTCGACTGGAGGTGAATGGAGGGGGCCGGCGGCCGCGGACCTGGGAACGGCCGTTTCCGACGCTGGCTGATGTAACGCCCGGCCGGCCAGCCAGCCATGTCGCTGTCTGCATACGACGGCCTCTTTATCGCGCTGCAAGTGATGACGTCATGTGGTGATTACCCTCGTCGCGTGAAGACGTCAGACGGCACGCTTGCTGCCGTGACCGGCCCGCCGCCGGCTCAGGTGGAGCGCGCAAACGGCGTGTGCTGGACACCATACGGCTGCCAGGCCGAGCGTGAATAGCGGGCCATTCCGCGACGATCAGCAGCGCTGTGACGTCACAGGTGAAGCACGGCCGCCTGCCGGCGAGACAAACGAGCGGCGGCGTCCGAGAAACGACTCGTGAGGCGCCAGCTAGCCGCCGGCCGCGCCGCGTCGGCCGCGCTCGCGCTTGCACTCCGCTTCCTCTGTCCTGGGCGTAGGCTTTGTCGCAGTTCTAACCGTGTGAAATAAGGGCTTGGTATTAGCGAAAAGGCTTTGAGCTCCCGGTTTTTGGTATTGAGCCATGAGATCTTGTTCTGGCCATAAGATCTCGTTCCGACAAATGGATCTTCATTATACCGGGTGGCAATGATAAAGCGAACCCTTTATCAAGGAAGCATTCGGCATATTGACAAACGCAACACAGTTTTCGTCAATACAGCTAAGGTGTCCAGATAACGTATTTTGACACATATTTCCTGGTAACGCAGGCACATAAGGGAACCAAATGTGTTGATTTTTCAAAATCATTTACATTTTCGGCATGGGCGGCCGATTGACAGCCACTATAGTTATGTCTTCCAAGCCGGTGATGTGCTCCATGACAGCGACGTTGTAAGACATATCCATCTTAGGTGAAGCACAGCACTGATTTCATATTTGAGCAATTTCAAAATGCTTTCCCAACCGACATCCTTCGGAAGCAAAGTGAACCACTCGCCACGGTGTTGCCTAGCGTATAGTAATTACTGTATAAAGTTGTGAGGCACGCCGTCTTTGTTCGTGCCGTATTCTCCTTCGACCATGGCCCCCGGCGACAGATGTCATTATCCCATGCCGTCCCGCAACATTGCCGTAGCATCTATACGCTGGCTTAATTCAATCTCTTGGCAATTGTTAGGTGCATACTGTGGCTGCGTGTATGATAAACTTACATGATGTGCGTGAGAGTACATCCATACGCGTGCAAGAAGCGATCTTATCACACGGTCTCCCTTAAGTTGTGGTTGAGATTTGCATTTGCAGCGTTGTTCAATGCACGTTTACTGTAACCCCGGGCAAACCCTGATACAAACTGGTTTCTAACTCCATCGAAATGTATCCGTATGTGTCAGCGGATTTGGGCAGAGGTGTACGATCGCCTTCCATATGGTGCAGTCCAGAGCGGGGAATCTCTCCCAGCTCAATGCCGGATCTCCGTTTCTCTCCGCCGGCATTCGGTGGTCTCTGCTGGGTATGCTGAATCGATCAAGGGCCATCTTGAGGCCCCACCACGGATCAGAGGCTAAGAGGCTTTAGAGGATCTCGGATGAGCATACGAGCGCAGCAACACCAGCTGCAATTTCAGAGAAGCCGAAAATTAATTCGGCGTCAGCTGGGGCCTTCGCGGGCATCTTCTCCTAAGCGTCCAAGAAGTGAACGCCCCGCCCGTAAGGTGCAATGATCCATAGCGAAAACCAAGCAAACCAGCTAGACTGACCAGCTAGACCAGGAAGACTTACGACAGTTAAATACTTGATAACTGCTGTGCTCAGATACCCTGTATAGAGTAAATTGCTCTATACCAAAACTACTATATCCCGACCAAATTGAGCGCCCTCTTGTCCCGAAAGCCAGCTTGGAAGCCGCGCCTGCGCGATCACGTTTGCTCGCGGCTACAAAGACATCAGCCGTGCTGAAAGTCGTTATTCGGTGATCACCACCCGTACCTGTCGAGGGCGATCTGCGTCACGATCGACCGGCGGTGAGGCGACGCCGATGGCTGCGCCGAGCACAATGCCCCCGGCTTATCCCAATATGGGCACACTGAGAAGCGCCGCTCATTCTGTTCGAGCTCGCCCAGAGACAAGAGGAATGCTTGTGACGTTATCAAGCATCCGCAGCTGGTGGGCTAAGATGACTAAGATTTAGCTGACTTCGCGGATGTTTTTAAACAGCCGAACTAATTCTGCATAGCAACGGGCGAGCCGATTTTTTCAACGGGTCCGCTCGCGCTCGGTGTCGCAGGGCACCCCAGCGAGACCGACACCTTGATGACTGATTCACGCAGACTTGTATATACCATTATGCCACAATGTCACTCGGCTCCGACGACGCGGGTAATAGACGCGAGTGGTGCCGCTAGGGGGCGCCGCCCGCCGTCTCCACCTCCAAACGCGACCTTGGCCCTCCAGCAGCGGCCTCAAGCCGTCGCAGCTGATGCCGGCACCCCGGCCGCCTGTCACGCCCCGCCATGCACGAGGCCTGGCTGGCCACAACCCCAATCTGACCGCAATCTGACCGCAACCGTGATCTGGTGAATCTAACCAGCGTGATCTGGCGAAATTTGGCCACGTGATCGACGGAATGTGACCCGCGGCAACGAAGCCGTGGTTCTTCCCAGCGGCGTGGGTATATGCAAGTGGACAGGCGCACCGAACCTTAGACGTTCTACACGAAATGTCTCGGTTTGATCACCCTTTTGGAGCCCGGGTGTCCAAGTCAAGAGCGAGTCTGTGTGCCTACGTCCAGTTCCCAGCAAGCTCCCTCGCGGAGCTGCCAACACTACATGCCTGTGCCCCGTATGTCAGGTGGCACGAAAGCTGGCACGCAATCTCCGGGCAGTGGGAGGGAGAGAGGAAGGAGTGAGAGAGCATTAGGAGCAGAAGAAGAGAGAGAGGAGAGAGAGAGCGAGAGAGAAAGAGAGAGAAAAAGAGAGAGAAAGAGGAAGAGAGAGAGAGAGAGAGAGAGAGATAGAGAGAGATAGAGGAGAGAAGAGAGAGAGAGAGGAGAGGAGAGAGAGAAGAGAGAGAGAGAGAGGAGAGAGAGAGAGAAGAGAGAGAGAGAGAGAAGAGAGGGAGAGAGAGAGAGAGAGAGAGAGAGAGAGAGAGAGAGAGAGAGAGAGAAGAGAGAGAGAGAGAGAGAGAGAGAGCGAGAGAGAGAGAGAGAGAGAGAGAGAGAGAGAGAGAGAGAGAGAGAGAGAGAGAGAGAAGAGAGAGAGAGAGAGAGAGAGAGAGAGAGAGAGAGGAGAGAGAGATAGAGAGAGAGAGAGAGAGAGAGGAGAGAGAGGAAGAGAGAGAGAGAGAGAAGAGAGAGAGAGAGAGAGAGAGGAGAGAGAGAGAGAGAGAGAGAGAGAGAGAGAGGATAGAGGAGAGAGAGAGAGAGAAGAGAGAGAGAGAGAGAGAGAGAGAGGAGAGAGAGAGAGAGAGAGAGAGAGAGAGAGAGAGAGAGAGAGAGAGAGAGAGGAGGAGAGAGAGAG
>NW_023596545.1:1342997-1379890 GCF_011947565.3 Pollicipes pollicipes
ACGCAATAACGTCAGTGTACCCAGCGTCCCGTTTGCGGAGCTTGTCTTGTGTGGGGTTTCCAGTGGCAGCTTGACTCACCTTACACATTTCTAGGCGTCTTGACACTTGTTGGGCCTCGCTGGATCTCGTTAGACCAACGTCCTGTTCCAACGAGGACTATTCGGGCGACATGGCACCTCTCTGTGCCTTATTGTAGCACTTCCAAACCCAGGACACAATTTTTAGTCCTGTGGCACTAGACCCTACCCCATGGTATATATCCGGAACCCATAGCACTGCACTAGGAGCGTGGGCGTCACTTCATATACTTTGGTGCTGCCAGAATCAGCGTAATGATGGACTGACCTCGCTCATTGCTCCTGAGGTCCACCCTGCCGAATATGGGCAAAAATAAATAGTGGACAAATATTGCAGGACATGTGCCCGAAACGCTGGTACCTAAAAACATTACTATCAGTGCCATTTTCAGTTTGAATCGCATAGCATCCCGTAGGTATTTCGTATGTTTTTGTCACCCAAAATCCCTTGTAAATCTTTACTTGTGCCAGTCTGCTAAAACTGAAGGGTTTTCACGGAAGAACAACTGTATCGGGACAAGAAGTGAACTGCAATACGCGGTAACGTTTAAGCATACGGTGTCTGGTTAAAACCAAAACGAACGTCACAATCCAAGAACATTGCACGAAGAACATCAAAGAGCATCGCACGAACATCAGGAGCATTTTAACCAGTCTGGCTCTCAAGTTTCGCCACTCAATACGCGGTTCTGTGAAGACAGTTGCCCCAAACATGGGCGGCAAACGGAAAGGCTTCAATGGCACATACCGGGTAGAAACATTGAAATAAACTTACCAGTGGGAGTCCAGTGCTCACCCCCGGCAAGAGAACATCCTTGGTATGCATATATATATATATATATATAGATATATATATATATATATATGACATTGCGTATAGATGCATATAACTAAGTTATACACATATGCGTATATAACTTATGACACCGTTGAATAGATATCCGTAAGAGTGCCAAAGTCTCAAGACGACATTTCTGGGCTCATCCTGGGATTCAGAGAGAGGAGAGAATTACGGCTGTGCAGCAGTTCTTATATCTTGACATCCGCGTAGTCTTTTGCTAACTGTACACTGTAAGGCTGGTGCTTGTTGAATCTTGCTCCAATGCCACACGCCAGCCGACCATGTCGTCGTCCAGCTGTATGCACGCCCTCCTTCAACGTGCACTTCTTTCGTTTATACGGGACCGATCACGAACGCTACGTTTCGTTTTACCTTCGTACCATATTCCTGGACAGAGGTTCCAACAGACTTCATGTGCGATGTTTTTTCGTTTACATTTTCCTTTCAATCGAGTGACACATGTGGCGAATCCTAAACCCACCTGGACACACTGAGGTCTCACACTGAGGGATCAGGGACACTCTGAGGTCCCTAGGGCTGATCGACCTGGCATGGATGTTATACTAGCACGACCAGTGCACGCTACCCTAAGGCCGCGCAAACCACTCGATGGTACGGTGGCATTCATGGCATGGCACGGTGTTCTGCACAGCTTGCAGTGCATACTCGCGGGTTTGTTTCCGATCGGTATTACTTGCGGTATTAGGACTAATTTTTTAATAGTCATGGTGGTCTGCCGAACTACAGAGCAGTGTGTTGGCGGCTTGGGTTCAATGTGCAGGTCGGCGGTATATTCTCTATCTGATTACATCACGAAACGTGTGTCGAGGCATGACATCGACCAAGTTTGCGAGGTGGGTCGCAGGGTGAAACAAGTTTGTGAGGTGTGTCACAGGGTGAAACAAGTTTGCAAGGTGTGTCACAGGGTGAAAAATATGGGCAGGAGCCGTTTTTTTCGAGAGAGAAAAAAACGGGCAAAATAAAATGTCAAATTTTGACTCCAAAATGTCAAATTTCTTCAATATGGTCATTGTTCGCTGAGTAACGTCGTTTAACCAGTACTTCCTCGCAGACTGAAGTTCACTTATTTTCAGCCAACTCTCAGCCGTCAATGGCGAAGCCTCACGAGCGCAGAGCTTTTCTAACTTATGTCAAGTTCAAACTCATATCAGAGCGCCGGTAGCGCTTTTTGTTGCGACAGCCACGTCGAGCCACCTTCCATGAACGGTAAACGAAATTTTTTCCGGCGATCATGCCTTACTAAGATTATTTCTGTGAATTACACCCAGTTATAAACTTTGCGCCATGCTGCAGGCTTACACGGGCTTGAAATGGAATGTCATTCTTCCGCAGATAAATCTTTTATAAGTCGTTTTTGAAAAAGTTTAACCCGTGACATCCGGAACGCAAATTTAAATGAGACATCCCAGAAGAAATCAAGCTTTGGGGGATAGGCTGGGCCAACATTATCGGACAAGCAGTTGAGCCCCCGGCAAAGTTGAGAAGTGACGCCCTGGTTTGGAATTGACTGCTCCGGTCTGTTTCCAACCGATCCACGATCGGGCTCCAGCAGGCCGCAGCCTCACGATGCTTCTGGTACGGCGGCGTCTCCCGCACATCGACCGGCAGGCGCACGGTCACCAGCATCCGACGCGGCCGAGACGAGCTGAGTGCGGGATTTGTCTGGCAGCCAGCGCCTGATGCCCATGTGTCATGACACCGCACGCCGCCAAAATCTCTCGAGTGGATCCAGATAGCACCGGTCGACGCCCACCGGGACGGAGGGCGCGGTCGTCACCGGAAACCAGATCCGCCGTCTGCTGGCCGAGATCACTTCCATGAATAGCGTCTGCTCGGCATGCATTGGACTCCATGTTCCGAGGCATCGGAGAACACGTGCCCACGCTCACCGCCCCTCGGCGAGCGCTGTTGGGAACTCGCTCAGTCGAAGGCTGCAAGAGCGCTGGGAAGAACAGCTGGGGCTGACAGACTCGGGCATGGCCCCCGCCACGGGACGCAAGCTGCAGAAGCTGGGGAAGAAAAATTGAGGCTGACGGGCTCGGGCATGACCTCCTTCACGGGGCGCAAGCTACAGCAGCTCGGCGGGTGGGAAACACACCGCGGTTCCTTGAAAAAGTTTTCACCATGCCGAGACATAGGCACGACATTAAATTTGGCAGGAGTTCAGCGACCTATTTCGCTGCTCCCCTGAGGTGAAGCTCATAAACTCCTTACGAGTTGTTAGGACACTATGGCCACGTTCTCCGCTGGCTCCTTAAAGACGTTCAGCACGTCTGAAATAGTGTTTGCGTAAAAAGTGCTGAGGACTTGCCGTGCATGAAATGTTTTGCGTGCCCACACGTCTGACGATAAGCCGTAACAAGTGTTGAGCACGTGCCGTGCAGGAAACGTCTTGCGCCTACACATCCGACGTCAGGTCATGACAAGTGTTGGGCACGTATCGTGCATGAAATATCTCGCGCGCCTTCACGTCTGACGTCAAGTCGTATTGAGCTCCAATTAACGTTAGCCCATTCTGCCGAAAAATTATTACGAAACACCTTATGAGAAAGCTGGATGACGTAATGCCCGTAAATCATCTACTACTACGTCTACTAACTACAGAAGGTTTCATTCTCAGTCTAACATGTGTCTTACAGTCCGCAATACGCATCACACAAACAACACCAAGTTTTGCACCCTTGGTTTTTACTTCATCATATGCATTCAGGGTATGGAGTATAGCAGGTCTCTCAAATACCCTTCAGCACGGGTGTCGTTTCTTTGACCAAACTATTGATTATTTTGAGGTACTGCGCGTACGAATAGCACGCCCGACCTTTCGGGCCGGTACCTGGCAACTTAGGCGGCGTCGGGCTCAAGACTGGATACAATTTTTGGATAAATCAGCGTATATATTCACCACCCGCCTTCGGATAGAGAGTTAGTGCGGTCCTCTCCATCTTCTGGAGTGCCTCCTGAACTGGTCAGCGCATCATAACGCCAGCAAAATTTGCAACCTCTGCGTCTGATTAGTAAGTTTCAATTTCCTACTCAAGCCTGCTGACCCACAACCTCGTTTTCAAAGTTTTGCATGGTGAAAAGGTGGGAAATTGACTCTCTGCAACGCATGCTTAGCTCTGTGTTCGCTGATCTTGACAGGCTGTTCCGAAATTGCTTCTGTGTTACACAATACACTTCATCCATGTTCGTGACGTTCCCTAATGTCAATCAAGGCTAAGCTCGCTAACCGAACCTGAAAGATGGCGCATATTTTGCCCTGAAAATGATGACATCATGAACCAGGTAAATGGAACATGTCGAAGGAAGCGTGAGAGTCATTTAAGACGAAACATAAGCCGATCAAAATATTGTTGATATACTTTCACATCGCACTAATGACACAGCCGTCATAAAGACTGCACGCGAAAGTCTCTGAAGATCAAAGCCATGGAATGCTATAAAACGACCGAAATAAGATGATGTCATATTACCACCTATAGGTTCAAGGGAATGTTTCACATTGAAGATATTGAAGCAGGCATCAGACACGATGAAACAAGCTTTCTGATAACTATCGGTATATTGCTAAATGAAAAAGGCTGTTCTAGGCAACACAATATCTCTGTTTAGTAGACATACTCCTCGATACGCCATTGCTTGATTGCGTCATCGCACCTTGCTCAACAGCCGGTCGACGGCTGGTATATCTGGAAACTGAGGGTCGGTTGACGGCCGTTGTATCTGGAACTGAGGGCCGGTTGACGGCCGTTATATATAGAAATCGTACCCACGAACGCCAGATACGAACAACTGGATAATTATCATTTATAGCCTTGATCACCATATGGCGAACAGAATGGCAAAATTTCAATGGCGTTATTATGGCGTCATGGACGCCTGGGTGACCTTGAAATAGTCTTCCTGAGATAGTCTGCACATTTTTGCAGGCGTTTACCTCGGAAACTGGAGGAATCTATGTCTGAGAAGGTCAGAACTGTGAACTGCGATGAATGATCTTCAAGATTACTTTTTCAGTTAAAACCCATGCAAATGTGGCACACTACCTTAAATGTTGGCATGCTTTCACTTGCATCCGTCCTTTGCCTGTGAGCATCGCAATAATATGCAAGATGGCAAAAACGTAGTCTAGCCTGTCTGTATGGACGCGACAGGCAACTGTACAAATTAAAGAAAAAACTGACTTACAAGTTCCGCAATATGTTGCAGAACTGCCGTTACGTTCTTCCTTGCCTACCCTATCAAACTGGGTGTGCAGCCGGTGAGGGGTCGCCATCCCCCTTCCCCCACCTTCACCCGCCTCCCCCCCCCCTTCCCCATGCTGCCGCAGGTGGCGGGAGGGACGAAGCTGGCAAAAGTTATGCCTGTGACACATTATGTTAAAAGTGGGACAAGTTTGTTGTTGAGCAGTTCCTCAACAGCTGACACAACGGCGGCTCTGAAAGTTTTGTAAATTTCTTAGCAGCCTATAGCAAGTGGGAGATATCAACGTCATCCGTCATGTTCAAGGGCATTGGGTACGACCTTAAAGGCCCTCTATAAACGGTCTCTTATTCATTTTTAGAACGAGCAGGTAATTGCCACTTGAACAATATATTTTGAACGCCAGGAGATCTCTGAACAACTGAAATATTCCTACCTCTGCACTTTTTACTTCTGTGTGAACACTATCGAGTCATAAAAGCATAACTCTATAGAGCTATATATATATATATATATATATATATATATATATATATATATGCATTTATATAAAGTATAGCGTTCTTGTTTACTAAACACCACATGCGGAGCTCAAACATTTGTAGACGTATTGTAGGATGAGGTGTAAACACCTTACAAAAGAAAAAGTGAGAAGAGAACGAAGAAGTGTGTCGTAAACTAATGAGTATGTAACTCAAAAGAAATTTCATGACAGATTTGGTCTCCTCGAGCAATCGAGCGGATACCATGACAGACTCGCGTTTTTCCGCCCACCATTCACAACCAGGAAGATCAAGCATTTTGGGAGCTTGGATATCCTTGTCAAAGTTGCAGGTTCTGAGCGGAGATATTATTGTGTATATGGTAAGATGATAACCCGAAAAGGCTCCGTGCTGTGTTAATTACTTGAATGGACATCTTCGAGTGGTATGAATGAAAGGGAAGGTCAAAAGACAAGGTTAATCCAAGGTGTTTATGCGACGTCCAGATTGCAAACATCTGGCCGTCGCTTGCAGGCTGAGGTGCAAACGAAATTATTGAATCGATCATCGTTCATCGATCATAACGATCATCGAATGATCGATCGAACGCATCTCCCGCACGAATGGATGCGTTCTTGAATGGGAATAGTCCGTGTAGTGTCATCACGACTTCCCTCAACGCTGCTTTTCACGAGGTGTGCTAATATAAAATGATTGACACGGAGGAGTTAGACTTGGGATTTGTGAATTGCATTGCAAGACATATTTTTCCATACAAAAAAGCGAACAAAACACGTGTACGGAGATCAGCTGGTACTACGCAATTACACCCTATTCCACTGCAATGCTTATGACCACAGTATCGTAAGCATGTATGCATTCACATTGCAGCGCATTCCAATGTAGCATGTATTATATTATCAGATAAATTACACGCTTGGCTATCATTGTGCCTTGTCATATTCTAAAACATTCCAAGGTACAGAGACGCTCGTTCAGTCAACAAATGGTCTACACATCCTGCATGCATTTTAAACGCTTGCTCACGTCCCGATGGCATGTAGGAACCCCCGCTAACTGTGCAAGCAAAGTACAGGGATTAAGAGCCCTCACGTAGTGTGGCAGGAGGATGTAGTCGACTGCAGTCCGATAAATACCCTGCCGTTTTCCTCTGTTCTGACGCGCCGAAGGCAGCCTGATGTGTGTGACTTGCGGGCGCGTCTTTCCGTCGGGCCAATGTTTGTGCAATGTGCAATGTTTGAGTGTATTTGCCAATGCTGATGATTGTCCCGTTGCGATGATCTCATGAAGAAAGGTTACGTTGTGGTAATGTGCCAGCCGTCTGACATTCATGGCTGGATTTTGGTTCGTCTGACATTCATGGCTGGATCAGGTCGGAATATGGTCGAACTTCCGGCGGTTTGACATTACAATCGCGCAAAACTTTACAATTGACTAGGCATGTTTCAAGTTTGACTGGTTTGCGCTGCCGCACACAGACATGCAGTAGTGAATTATGGGGAGGACCAAACTCTGTACTATTATGCTCGTATGTTCACTGGGGAGACAATGCCTTACATAGGAAAGGGCCACACGCAGCCCATTGCAGCGGACTTCATGTTGGCAAGGTGCGTCGAGAAGTTGGGCCATCGGTCGAAGGTCAGCCGTGCCGTGCCGTTAAGTGCCGTGCCGCTCTCCTCAATCACGCTGTCTTTGACGCATATTGAGACAGGCGGCCCGTGCCGCGTCATTTTCTGAGCTTCGATGACTGCAAAGCTGGGTTTTCCTGCAAAACATTTGCAAAACTGGGTTTTACTAGCATTTAGTTCCATAGTACATTGCCCAAACCATTGGCACAGCGTGGAGACTGCCCGTTCCATTTTCGCAGTAAGTTCAGTCCAGAAAGTTCAGTCTAGAAAGCTAGAATTAGCTCTCCACCAGTTACGATGATTTGCGTATTATCGGCCTTCTGGATAATATGGGCGCCGTTTTTCACATAGAGGCTGATGCCATTTGAAAACAGTTTTGTATAAAAATGGGCCGAGGGCGCTGGCCTGGTACACGCCTATTCGGTTTTCAAACGGTCTGGATTTTAAAGGTCCGTAGTGTTTACAGGTGAATGTTACTTTCTGCCTGTGGCTTTCTCCATGGCGTTGACCCCCGCTAGTCTTTAAACCAGTGGGGGTCAATGCCATGGAGAAATAGCTTTGCAAAACACTTATCGTGATTCACCACGTCAAAAGGCTTGGACAAATTCGGCAGCACAAGCAGCGAGATTTTGCCCCACCCATAGCATGTAATACAATATCACTTCCGCTCGTCAATGCTGTTTCCGCTGGGTGGTGATTACGAAATCCGTGTTGTGACTGGGCTAAGAGGTGGCGGGCAACGAAAAAGCTATACCTTTATTCATACCGACTTGTTCGATCATTTTAGCAATGCCAGGCACCATCGAGATCGGTCTGAAGTAAGAAGGCTCAGATGGAGATCCTGCAGGCTTGTAAAGAGGTTTAAGTTAAGACATTTTGCACGCATCAGGAACTATGCTGGTGTTCAGACTGGTGCTGACGGTGACGAGAATGGTTTGACGGAGTACGGACAAACGACGTTTATGACGTAGAGAAAGAGAATGCCATCGCCGCAAGAATCTGAGTTACTCATACTAAGAACGACAGAACACAAGTTTTCAAGCGACACGGGCTTCACTCTGAATCGTTCAGAACATACTCGGAGTAAAAGTGATGGCAGGACTGGTGTCATTGCTTCAGCTCTGGCGCTCACCACAGCGGCCGTTGTTGACTTCCAATCTACGCGAAGTAGCTGTTCGTGACGTTTGAGTCGACATCTGGGTTTGTGCTCAGACCGTCTTCCTTGCCAGTCATGATCGACCGTATGCATTTACACACTGCTTGGCCCTGCCTCTCGTACTTTCCTGCCAAGTCCTCGCTGCTGTCATGACGAATGGCCGATTTCGTTGGCCTGTGTAGCTCCTTGTAGCGTTAATGACCGCTGACCGGGGCCAGCGGAGCACGGCGCTCAGACAGGACCTGCTTAGTTGCATCGGTGACTGGAGGTGCCGATGAGTTGTGGGTTTGATGGTTTTTAATGCGGCGATGTCGTCAAACACAGCGAGAACGTGGCGTGCTAGGCGATCGGTCTGCTGACTGATTGTCACACACAGCTGACCAGAGTGTCTTCTTGTGAAGACCGCGCTCCAGTTGATCTCGGCCAGTCCCAGCTGGATGACTGTGAAGTCGACCTTGCTCCAACATCGGCTCCGAACAGTGTTGGTCGGTGTCTGCGTCGGGGAATGTGCTAGAGAGCACGAGTAAAGTTGCAAGGACTGAAGTGGCATCGCCTTTCTCCCGGGCGGGTGGCGGCCACGGGCTGGCTGGTGAACATAAGGTCTAGGGTGGAGCCAGATGACCGACAGGTGGCGCCACTGCCTGCGATGATCAGTGATTGGAATGCGCATCCCCGCAGACGATCCACCAGACGGCAAGCCAGAGCAGCTCCGTCCATGTTTCGTACGTCACAGTTAAAGTCGTTGGCTTTATCACGAGCTCGGGAGGGGGGTCAAACTGACTCCCTCGAAGGTTTTTCCAGAATGGCCTCCGAACGGCGCGACGTAGCCGCGCCAAATTTTACCTAGCTGTAGACAATTAAATAGCGGATCGTTCGGCATAAGAAATTAAATTTACCTTGTGAGATCGCTGACCTATGGCAGATCAAAGTCGGCCCATGGTTTCAGCGAAGGCAATTTCTAGGGAATCCTTCAATCTGATCCAACAACGGAGTGTTAGACGAAGCCATACATCTCTGAGATGCTTTCGTAGGCAGCACAACAGTTGAATGAGAAAATTACATTGACTTAAGGTCAGGTATGAAGGTCACACCAAGGTCAAAACCAACTTGTTTTGTTACTCTAGGGTTGGCTGTGTGGGACCATTTCTGGTGCTCATTTCGAATTTATTGATAGGAGGAACCGCATTATGCATCATCCATGATTTCCTTAGAGGTCAGAATAGGTCACTGACCTAAAATGACCCAGGTCAACATTTTGTTCAAGGAACATACTGCCTAGATAATCTTTGTCGCATAGTCAAACGCAAAACTCAAAGCAATGTTATATGATTTTGGTCACCTTGATTCACAAAAGGTAAAACAAGGTCACTGACCCCAAATGAGCATTTGACATTTTGCTTAGAAACGGTTATCTAGGTTCTGAGGGTACTTTGGAGACCAACCTGGAGCGTGACCTTGTTTGACCTTCTTGACCCAAAGGTCATGACCTAGTAATCTGAAACTTTGACCTAAGTGAGTTTACGTACAGATCAACACACCCTGTAAATTTGGTGTTTCTAGCTTTCTTAATTCCCGAGATCTCAGGAGGGGCAAATTGCCCCCCCCCCCCCCCCACCACCAGAGCGAAGGGTATCTAGCCGGCCACCCGGTCCCGTGTTAATGATAAAACCACGATGGCAAGTCAGCATGTGCTGGATCTGCGCCTGGAGCTCGTCGAGATCGCAGGTGACCTGGGCGGCGGAGAATGCAGGTTTGCGACAGACCGAGCATACTAGCACAGTCCTTTTATGTCCAGTTTGTACTCGGTAACGCGCCCAAACCCCTCGATATTCGACGATTGAGTGGTTCCTCTATGCCTCTTGACCACTTTAAGCTGGCATTTGAAGCGGGCCAGCACTTTGACACCCATTGTGGTAAGAGCACGCCGAAACGCCGTGTGCCACATCAACATGCGCATCCGAGCGCGGTGGTGGGGTATGGCGGGTCATTGGGCGCGGACCGGCGATGTACCGAACAGGGGTCCTGTTTCAGTTAATGGTGACAAGTCAGACTCACAGCGCGACTTGCCCGTGTCCAAATTTAAGCGCTGCTCTGCTACGGTCGGTAAAATAATTTTCCAGGATCGAGGTAACTGTAGCAATATCAACAAGTTTCACATCAACCAGATTCTCGGAGATGTGTTTCGGTCCCAGTGTGGGGTGTTTTTTCTTTCACCAAACGCTATTCTGTGACGGAGTATGTAGACGCGCTCAACTCATTAGCTAGCGCCCAGACACATTCCTAGTGGAACGACTTTTTAAGTGTGGTGAATGACGCTCATTTCGGGTCGGATTAACCGAGAATTTCACCTCGCTACTTTCCTGTTTTTTTAGATACGACGAGGACAGAAGTGACACACTGGACGTCTGAAACATGTTCAGGCGGCCGGTCCGCCGCGCCGGCCCCGTACGGTGGCAGGGACTGCGTGCGGGTAGTGCAGAGACTGGGGCAGAGACGGCACTGTATGTCGGCAGCGTCCGGCTGCGTCCGTGGTTGGTTTCATTGTACACATTGTCCGTGTGCTTACCGCACTCGTACGCTCGCACACGTACGTCCGCACATGTCCCAAACGCCCAGCTGGTCAGTTTTGCCTCTCCTTGATTTGGCGTCGGCTCGAAGTTGCATGGTAGCGTTAACTGAAAATTTTGAAATGGCTATGCGTTCCCGGGTGTTCTGACTTTCAGTACAGCAGCCAGCTACAGACCAACGCTTCACACATAATTAACACAAACAACCTATTGACTCCCACTAAAGACACTAAAGACACTGAACTGCCGACACTAAAGAGTGTCGCAAATGTCGCTAATTAAAGTTTCCCCACATTAGTGAGACGTTCTGAGAAATTCCTGTGAGCTCGGGAGATCCCCAATACTCCGAACTAAACATATAAGCAGACCCACAAGACCGACTTCATTTCTCATGTTACATGTCCGCAGGTCTTCAAAGGTCGGGGACAGAAATGACCGTCTGGGCGTTAATAGCTTAAAACCATTCTTCTCGTCATACTTCAGTTAAGAGATGAGGGACAAAAACCGCGAGCGGACAAGTAAAAAGCTTGTTCAGTCTAGCTGTAGTAAGGAGACGCCGCCAACGACGATCGTTGTAAAAAAATAGCAAACCTTTCACAGACGCACTATTCTAACACAAGTCTCATCCATAACCAAACGCTTTCCAAGCGGTTGTTAAACCTCCACAATAACTGCAGTCAGAGACAGTGCCAGAAAATCCAGCAGCATTTTTGTCCGAATAACTGTTTGCGCGTAGGCTGGTAGAACATTTCGCGTAGGGTCAAAGTTGTTTTCTTAAATAAAAAACACACGCAGGCGAAATGCTTTGTTACACGTGTGAGCTAGTGCAGAAGGGATATTTCAAGATGTGGTAGAAACTAGTCAACACTAGCCACCTTCGTCGGAGTTCGGTATTCGCTTTTCGTGTGTTGGGTTCCTGTCACAGAAGACGGTGTGCTCGAAGTCCACCTCATGATTATCGTGCTCGACACAGCAGCCTCACCTGTGAAGGGCTAACCGGCAGTTAACACGCGCCTTCTGAGCGAATCTCTTTCGCCGATACGCATCTGCTGTATCTGGTAAAAACAGAAAAAAACATCGTGGGTGATGCATCTTCCCGTCTGGGTATTGACCGTTTCAGCGTTTCCGCCTTCGTGCGTGCTAGTTATACACACGTTATTCGACCCTTCGCTGGGCTCCAGCTGGAATACCGTAACAGCACCCCAGCTAATGATCGCAAGGCTCATATGCCCCATTGCCGCGTTTGGGTATCCATGCTAGCCTCTCGCAAAGGTCTGTTAACTGTGACCACAATGCATGCAGTCTGGTAGCGCCGATTGTTCTCGATAGATGGCACCCGGCGCATATTGTCAGGGTCAGACAAATAATTCCACTCGACGCACCTGAGTGTGCCTTTTTAAATTGTACGGATCCAGCCGGTTTATTTCATGGTAATGTATGGACCTAACGCTTAGGTATCGAATACCGTAAAATATGTAAGAAATACTTTACATACTGGCCTAAGACCAGCATGGCAGTGAATTAAGAACTCTCCCTAACGTACTGGCCGTGCCCGTTTGTGTTTGGTCACGCCCGCCTTCCACCCGCTCCGACTAAGTCACGGGACCAGTCGTCAATGCCGGGAATAATATCGGACCAAATGTGTTCAAACTGTTTCTGAATGTTGACCAATCATTGCACCTCACGTCGCCGGCAACGGTCAGCTGGAGCAGAGGCGGCGTCATGATCGGTCGACGACCACGTCCACGTCCACGTCCACGTCCACGTCCACGTCCACGTCCACAGCGACGACGACGGTCAACTGGAGCAGAGGCGGCGTCATGATCGGTCGTCGACCACGTCCACGTCCACGGCGACGGCGACGGCGACGGTCAACTAGACCAGAGGCGGCGTCATGATCGGTCGCCGACCACGTCCACGTCCACGTCCACGGCGACGGCGACGGTCAATTGGACCAGAGGCGGCGTCATGGTCGATCGTCGACCACGTCCACGTCCACAGCGACGACGACGGTCAACTGGAGAAGAGGCGGCGTCACGATCGGTCGCCGACCAAGTCCACGTCCACGTCCACGGCGACGGCGGCGGCTCACACTCGAGGACGTTAACGTACGTGTGAAGACGCGGTGCGAAGCGAACTTTACCTTGGATTGTGCTACTGTTCGGGAATTTACCCCGTCGCTTAGTTCCAAAGCACTGTGCGGTCACGGGACAGAAATATGTTAGCACACTTGACTTTTTACAAAGTGTTTTCGCTGCGTTGTCTGCAGTTACACGAACTTGTTCAAATTTGCACGCTGTTTCAAAATATTTCTGCCGTTACTGCAAGGCTGACGAGAAAGAGAATGTCGGCGATATACTTAGAAGATTATACCGGGAATTTATCTCCGGAAATGCGAATATCGTTTGTCACACATCAACACCAGATCACTGAGTTTGTTTAACCATAGCCTCCTTCACAATGGAGGTCGATGGTCTAATCAACAGCATGGAGAAGTGAATCGTTGAGTCTTGCTCACATTTAGAGTGCACTTTGACTCCGACTTGCGGACCCCCATGTGTTGTAGCCCATGAGTTGCAGAGAGTGCCTTGCGAGAACGATCGGCGAGAACGATCGCCGAGGACGATTGTCAACACACGACCCCCGTGCTCCGCTGCGCAGGGTAGGACAACGAGAGACTGTGTTGACCACGTGAATCGGGTAGTTGGCTCGCCCCTGTCCTGTTGCCATGGCAACTTTAGCAGGGCGGGCTGCAGCTGGGCTGGAACAGAGCGGGGCGCAGGCCGCCTCGCCGCCGGGGAAGACAGCGTCAGCTTGTGCGCGTCCGCTCGCGCTCGGACACTAGCGCGTTGAAGACCTCGGCTGGCCTGCAGGTAAACGCTGTCACAGACAGTGGTGCCACAGTTTTCAATAGAGTTTTCAATCTTAGACTGGTTGAGACAAAACTGGACGCCTGTGATCCCTTCATCTGACGGAGAGGGGGAACATCTCGGCCTCAGTCAGTGATGAGAGCCATCGCCTCATCTCACAACTAAGAGCTCTGTTTCTCGTTCAGTGAGGAAGAATCACCACCGAGTCGTTAATGGTCTCTTCCTTTATTAATACCAGGTATCTCACCGATGGAATGAATGGCTCCAAAGCACCACCAGAGCCACTTCCACCGATGCCCCACTTTTGCTTTACATTTGTCGGGCGAAGAGAAACTGTGAGACTGTCACAACGGATGGCATGCCCAAACTGTGAGACTGTCACAACGGATGGCATGCCAAAACTGTGAGAATGTCACAACGGATGGTATGCCCAAACTGTGAGATTGTCACAAAGCATGGCATGTCCAAACTGTGAGACTGTCACAACGGATGGCGTGCCCAAACTGTGAGATTGTCACAACGGATGGTATGCCCGAGGCGCGTGCGAGGGCCGGCACAACCATCGCCTTGGTCCGATACGGTTCGGTGTGTTGTGATGTGATGTGAACTGTGATGTGATGTGATGTGTTGTGATGATGTGATGTGAACTGTGATGTGATGTTGTGATGTGTTGTGATGATGTGATGTGAACTAAAAAAAGGGGGGATGGGGGATGGGGAGATGGGGGGTGCTGCCGACAGCTGAGCCACGACACACACAGGTCAGAACCGCCGAGAACGTCGCACTGCCGACGGCGTGACGTTAATGAAGTCTTTGGCTGTAAAGGTACTCTCGAATCGCGTTCTGTTTCTGGCAGTGCTCAGCCCAGGGGCCAGGTTTGTGTCGTGACATGATGATTGCCTTTTGTTTGCAGACGTCAGGCAGGTCTCGTCGCACTGCTATGTCACCGATGGCTAACTGGATTGCTTCTATTCTTGACAATCTTGGTAGCATTGATAAAGGTAACAAGCCTGTAACTGGATTAATTGTGGCCATCAGAGCGTGCAAGGGATTTCCCTGAAATATCAACGCGAAGTAATGCTGGGGGCAAACATAGTTTTTTTCTCTGTGGGATGTAGGCTTTGCCTCAGACCTTGAAGCATGACGCAAATATCGCAAGTGTCAGTTCTTCCAGCCAGACAAAAATAAAACAGACAAATGGACCCGCAGCCCGACTGAATCGACCGACCAACGGACGCACCCGCAGACCGACATACACACAAGCCGGTAGCCTTTCAGACAAACGGATAAACGAGCAAACAGACGCAAAACAACCGCCAGAGCAACCAGCCGATGAACAGACCGACCAACCAACCGATGAACGGACAGACCAAACAACAGACCTACCTTCCAGACAGCTCGTCCGATAGATCAACTAATGGCCCGACAACATAGCCCATCAGACCGACTGAACAAACCTTTTTCAACCTACCTACGTGAGCGATGTCTGCTGTCTGGCTGGAAATATCGTGTTCGTTCAATGTTGTTTTTCTCTAGCGCTATGTTGCGCCGCTGAAAATAAACCGCGGCTGGACAAACGGTCACGCCTTCTTTAAAGCCATAGCTACTTGTGAAGGCTAAGAACATTCTATGATCAGCCGCATCTCCCACACTGTTGGCGGGCAATAGACTGTATTGTTCCCGGTCCCGTTGGGTTTCGGTAACAATGGGGCAAAATGGCCTCCATCGACCGACCGACTCATAAATAAACTCACCGACGGATACAAAAACATAATTGTGAACGTCATTCATGAAATTCACCCATGCTGTTAGAGTTGTGCACATCAAACTGGTGTTTTTATACGCTTGTGGGGCGCGTGATCATCACTAAGATCGAATACCATGACAACTGCACAGCGGTACTGAAGTAGAATATTGGGCCTGCGTTTGGTGGACCATAATTAACAGGAGGATCGGACCACCAACGTTTTGTTGAAACACCTGTCCCTTTCTTATCTCGTTGTATTTACCAGTGTCCCAGCATACCGCAGCCTGACTTTGGAAAGAAATGGTCATTGCAGAACATGAAACATTTATTGGAAACCAAGGGCCTCTTCATTTTGGACAAAACTCCTTAATGACGTTGATCCAGATTTGCCACAATGGCTGGCAACGGAAACTTGCGACCACCAGAATCGGAGCAAAAGGGGATACGACACTCCGTGACAGGGTTTCTGGTTGCATCACTGTGAAAACCGATCATACTCTTTTACGCCTTCTGATGCAAGGCAACGAAAAAGCAAAACACAATTCTTGGACCAGAATGCAATAACATAACGCACTCCAGCACCGGACCGTTGGGAATCGCAAGGTCATGTAACGAGAAGCACGAGGTGAGAATAACAAGGTCATGTAGCGAGGAGCACAAGGTAAGAATAGCAAGGTCATGTAACGAGAAGCACAAGGTGAGAATTACAAGGTTTACCACAAGATGGGACTTTAGCTTTTGACCTGCCATTTGTCGGGGGAAAATCTCATTAAGTCTTAGCATGACGATATTGACGACATTATTGACGACATATTCACGACGACTTAGCATGACGACTCGATATTGGCGACACTGCATCATGGAAATAAACTGAAAGCTTAATAGCGTTTCGCTCCTCAAAAATTAATCCTATGCACTGCGTGGATACGCCCACGACTCGAAAGCTTTTTTTTTACAACACACAGCATGTACAGTAACTAATGTACCACCAGAGGTACATGGAAGTCGTATCATACATGCGCGACATACATAACTAATCAATTCCATGATGGCTTTTCCCATTGTAGCCCTCTTTTGAAATTATTCAGAAATTCACCATCAAAAGAAATTTGGTAAGTTGTGGTGAGTTGGTTGCCGTATTCCAGAATGGAGCCGACCTAGTGATTTTCCATACACCGGGTGTGCAGGGACACGATTTGCCCATTCCAATTAACCACTCCAGATATCATAATTAACAGAGCAAGGGTGTCTGTGGCGTATCGACTGGCGGCAAGCTCCAGCACGGTACGTCTAGAGATGATAAGCATTATGACTGATGACGAATCTTCACAATTCGAGGAACTGCATCGGCCGCTGATTGGGCTTCTTCGTGATGCATGACCTGCCGCGAACATCGCTGCAATCATTGGCGCCTTCATTAGGCAGCGGGAACATAGTTCTGGTCAGGTCATCTCTGCGCTGTGCAGACGAGGGAAGTTCTGATAAGGTGACACCACAAAAAATATTAGACCGAAAGCGGAAATAATTGGACCGCTATTTGTGGCGACGACCCTTGGGGATTTCCAGGAAAATCCCATCTACCGCAAGTGCAGAAAATAGAGCGTTTTATCGAGACCGTTGGAGTAGCAGATTCTGAAAACAGAAACGCCGTGGCAGCCGCTTATTTCGACTTTGGTTTCATTCATTTAACTAACTCTCATTTTAGCGCCTTCTTTCAGGAAGAAAAAGAACTTGCTGTACATGGTGTGACGAGCGGTGGCTATATGTGCAGCAATCACCAGCGAGGCTACGAGCCGAGCAAGCTTCACTTGAACTCTGCGGATATTTTAAAACCTGAAGGGCCGATATCGACCTGCCAATACCCTTTCTAGTAGCTAAGATCTATCCTTTCTAGTAGCTAGGATTTATCCTATCACTGACTGCAGGTCGCGCGATTTTCTGCCAGAAACGATTTTTTTGTGATGTCCTGTGCATAGTTCTGACTATTTGCATGTAACTTTTGTATCAAGCGTTTTCTGCACATTGCAAAATCTCAACAATTTATCCTCTTCCTCGATAAACAAGGGGAAGGTAACATTTCTGAACCACGAAAATGTTATAGGCTGGCGAAAATCGAGGCCACATCTCGACGGCGCGGCGTTGCAGCAATACGGGGCTGCAGCGCCCGGCAGCTAGTCTGCAGTAATGAGGTGAAAACGGACAATCGTACTGATACAAGTGGCGTTCGATGTGTTCCTGCCGCGCGCCATTCTGCCGAATGATTGATGATTGATGAACATGATTCGACGCGCCATCCTGCCGAAGTAGTGGATCGGCCCTCTTCGGTACGTTTCTTGAGGGTTGATGTCGGATCTCAGCATCCAAAGCGGGCGAAGGACGAAAACCAACTGCGCGATGCAGAAACAACGCACCGGCTTCAAACCACAACTGCATGTCCATCACTCAACACATTCGATTGCAAATGGAAGCCTGTCCAACTAAAGGCTGGCTTGGAATCGACCGACAAGCGGCCGAGTTCCTTCCGGAACAGATCTCGAATGCTGGATGCTGCGTCCTAAGCAAGGAAAGCTCGGGCCAAGAAAACTGGGCGGCGGTGAGGGCGAGTGGATTGTGACCAACGTTTGCTCAACGTATGCTGTATTTTTTCAGTGCTTCGGTCAGCCTGGCCCAAAACCAAAATTCATTACAAGATCATCGTTTTTGATAATGAAGTTTGCCGAGGCAAACAGACTCAGGCCAGTCATTTTTGAGGCGATGCCATGTCCGAGATAGTGCACGGTTGGTGCATTAGCGCTGCGCGAATCCCATATTAGCAGTGTCTGTTAAATCTGTGCGAAAGAAAAGGTTGTCAACGGATTGCCAAACCCAGTGATATTGACTGGTGAAATGTGTCTGACTTCATAGGCTTAATTTTGTCGCAGAATCTACGTAAGGACAACTGGCAGCTCTCACTTGTGTTGGCGCCTCGCTTGTCCCATGTCACGTAAGGTGCGTCTTGCTGGCATCATTTAACAGTGGCATGCTTTTTTACAGAGCCCCGTTAAGATTTAGAACGGAGACCTTTACAGTTTGGATACGTCGACGGTATTACTATTCGTCTACGAATTTAACTAGACGATGCAGGGGAACTCTAAAAACGCGTGGACAATAGTTTCATTTGATTGGATTATGTTCATAATTGATAAACCCAAATAGACTGGATCAATGTGAAAAGTTAAATATCAAGTTACAAAAGGGTAAATGTGCTTATCCATACTACACTTGGGAATCCGAGCTAAATTAGTTTCAAATTTGATTAATAAAATTGTCATACAACATGTTTCGCCATTGAGCATTTTACTGTATCACGTGGCAAATCCGTATCAAGAATCCGGTGGATTGGATGAAATGTAATAATAAAAAAATAATGACGAGAATTGGACGAGATCTTGCAAAGCCAATCCTTGGAGGAAAACTTTAATTTATACATGGTATAACCCTGCACCGAGCTATCCTAGCCCGTTCATATGCGGGCGGCGTTCTTTTGCGCAGACCCATTTAAAGACTACCCGACAACGTGCAACTTCGTGGTTTATTGCTTTCATAAATTGCAGTCTTACGAAATGTTTCAGAATGGGGATTAGTACATAATGAATATTTACTGGGCCATTACACTTGTTAATATGATATCTCGCGATGGGTCGACCGCCGCTCCAACCGCCACGTCGTGAGTGAGGTCTCGCCGGTGATTTGGGCCTAAAAATGGATAAATCACCAGCCACATTTCAACGCTCAAAATTAGCGAGGTAGTCCGAACTCATGAAACCAAACGGTCAGCCAAACTGTCTCATATGCGGCGCATACCAGCTGTCACAAGAAAATGATACTGTTTTGTAGGTACGGGGTTTGATTCTCCACGGTGCTCGCTCTTCCCGCCAGGTTGGGAGGCGGACGACGCCATATTTCCTCAGCAGCTGATTGCCATTTTCGCCATTCGCCACGCCATTTTCCTCGGCGCCCAGGATTTTCCGCTCTCTTCTGGATCAGGGCTGATGTATCACCTGACGCAACTGCTCATCACAAAGCGTCGTCTCCGCGTAGCTACACAGGACGTCAAAGTAAATATACCACGCACGAGCCCAAACTTTAGGAGTCCCGCACAGCTATGACGTAGTTGTCTTTTGTACCTTTGACGTCATAGGCAGAAGTGTTAAGGCGTCGTTGTGTCTACAAAGACCGAGGCTTAGATCGGCCTGATCAGTTCTGCCCGAGATCCGTTCGTATTTTGGCCAGATTTCTGCCATGTCGGAATTTTTCCGTGCCCAGTGCACGGAAAAATTCCTGAGAACGCTGTGCCCATTGACAACAGAGCTGCGAATGCTAAGCTTTTTCAGAGGAGTCCTTCAATCCTCAACAAAACGTCATCTCGAATCACTCCAGTGCGGGTGTCCGTGTGACGTACTTTAGAACGATGTTGGCGCCATCAACTACTTGCAGGGTGGTAGGCAGAGAAGTGCCAATGGTTGACCTCACCGTAAAAGTGGCTTTCTCATTTTAAACGGACATCACCATTTCAGCGGGATGTGGCCATGTCTGCAATGGTTTTGTAATGCGGTGCTAAACTATGAGTGTATGCATTTCCGAATAATACCAGCTACGGTGAACCTAATAACGTTCTGTCATGTGCAAAGCCATATGCCACTCCTCTTACTCACGCGTGAACTAGGTTTTGCTGGTTCACATGTGCGCAGGTGAACCAACAGTCTTAAAAAGATATGTTGAAGCACAACGAAGCACATGCCAGATCTACTTCGTCAGTACAATGCGAGTTTTGATGCTGTCTCGTAGAACCATCGGGCTCGTCTGCTTTACCTATTCCTATGTGACTGAGTTTTACCATTTGTTTCAATGACTGGTGTGAGAAGGCTGCTCCGCTCTGGCCACTTGCGTTGAGAGGCGCTGCGATGCGACGCAAGACGGAGCCGAACCGAAAACTTAACACACGCGGACCGCAACGAAGACCACAGTGCAGCCCACGTGAGAGACGGGAGGAGGCTCAGCTTCCTGGCAGATAAAAACATGAATGGCAGCCAACTATTTATGCTCCTCGCTAATCTAGCGTGCTGTCTCCAGCAGGCTCCCCCTGAAAACTCTTCGCTGAACTCAAAATCCGGGGTGCCTTCCTTAACTACGACTGTGTAAAAATGGCGGCGTTGCCAGAAAAAGACGGCACCGGAGGCCGTGCCTGCCCTTGCGCAAGGTCAGGCAGGCGAGCAGCAGCCGTCATTCGGTCTGGTTCTGCGCGGGGTCAGCACCACCTGTTTGCACGTAGCTGCATGCCCAGCGGCGCGTACCATCTGCTGGCACTAGGCCAAGACTGTAGCACGTGTTGCACCTGCAGTCATTATTAGCTAAAAGATTGAACTCACGCGTCATCATCTATTTATCTGTTGTGAGCTTCTTGCAATTATATTTATGCTGCTTAGCAGAACATTTTACTTTCAGCGGATCAATCACTGCCAAGCGATGGTACGTCATGGTGGCATCATGGCAGTTGAGCACAATTAAGCTAACAGTATTATAAGTAGTGAAAAGACTGGAATGTATTTATTTTTCACCACACTGCAGCCTTTTATTCCATGCCGCTTCCTCTTTCCCTCGCGTGATCCTTGAGTTGGTTCCTAGGCCGATATTCAAACCTCTATCGTCCAGCAACGCGAACTTCATTTGCTGGCATCCACATGAATACACAATGCTTCTTTCGTCATGGGATTCAGTCGCAGCACGAACGCCATGGTGGAATGACTCCACTATGAATTTAAGGACATGAGCGTTACGTTCTACCGTAGGGTGAAAACTACAAATGTGCACCCTACACAAAGCTCCGAGCTAATCTTTAAACGGTAGGAAATTTCGAAATTATTGGATGCTGCCAAATTCCAAATGTTAGTTGTGATACACAAGTTTAATTTTACAGCTCCCTGCATATTCAATTCAATATACAAGCTCTACGAGTCAAACAAAATGCAGATGGGGCGAGTAAAACATTTAAACATCCATTTTCTTATCGCAATTCTAGACTGCTTACAACATTTTGCTTTGGCCCTAAGGTGTGAAACAATATTATGATCTCACATTTTCCAAGAATAGCTGATATTCCTGGATAAAAAATTATCGTTAAGAACGCCATCTGCAAGCATATCGTGAGCACATATTAACGTGACCAGCCGATTTGATGATATTTCAATTGTTTTTCAACTTGATTTTATGTTTTCTGGTGTTACCGCCCGGTTCAGTGCGTCGCCGGGATAGAGGGAGGGGCACCCATGGCTACCTGTCATTGGGCAACGGTATAAAAAATGCAACACGGAAAACACTGGTAGACCACAGACCGTTGGCTGTCCGCGAAGGCAGATCGATTTCCAGCAACGTGGAGCGCTGCTCCGTGAGCAATGCCCATGAGAAGCTGTCAACCTGCCGTCACGGACGAGCTGGGCCTCTGGCTTCGGGAGACGCGCCTCTGACGACCCGTCGCTAGCACGAGAGACCCTGTCTTCTCCTGACGTCCCGCCTCTGTCGTCCTTTTGACGTCTGTGACAGCGGCCCTGTCCCGGCCTGCTGCTCATGAGGCTTTGAGGCGTCGCTGACGGGGCGGTCGCGGGACTTGGCATCTCCGCCTTGACGACAGTGATTGGCGGCGCCTATGGGTGTGCGTCGGACGGTGCCCGCCGTTGCGGAGTTACGCAAACAGGCATCGCTGAATGAGCATGCCTGAATACCGCTCCCTCAAAGTTCATGGCCCGTGATAAGTGATGACTCATGACCCATTACGTCATACGACGGCTTGGGTGAGGGCGATGGGCTCATCTTGCGAGTCATATTTTGAGAGAGATTGATTAACATTGAGCGGTCCTAGGATTGAGCACCCACGGTCCCACGATTCAATGAAACACATTAACTTGATTTCAAACAAGCGAGGAGCTCAAGAAGTCGATTACGCAACATTCCGATGCAGACACTGCGCGACTTTCCGCAGCGCAATGTCAGAGAACGGCGTGGCTGGACAGTGTGCCCAGACTCGAACTCCTTTAACGTAGTAAGACCGTCTACAACGCGGTCGAGCCTCGCATCAGTTACATAAAACAAAACATCGATTGAGTCACAAGGCGCACCTGTCACGGTCACGCGAAATGTACGCCCTCACAGTCGTTAGCAAAATGTAAGACCTTACACCAGAACAGTAAAAATGTTAGCACGCCGGGGATCGCAGCCCCTGGCGTATCGTCGACCCTCAACCCGCTTACCGCCATAAATGGCAGAGGTGTTCAGATCTGGAAGCGATGCAACAAGCGGCACCGTTCGGTGCGTGTTGAGGCAGCGTCCACGGGTGTTCGCGGACAATTCTTGGCTCTGCCCCTCCCCCCCCCCGCGCAGTGACGTCTCCCTGCCACGTCAGCTTCCCTCATGGTGCCACGTGGCGCCATGGTCCGATCCTCGCCAGCGCCTGTTGGCACGTGCCGCCCTGGCGCTGCGAGAGCCGGACGTTTCCTAGAACGCGACGTCGACAGCTGACCGCGGGTCGCGGTCGTCACCGGCGCTGCTCACGCGTCAGCGACTTCAAAGCTGGGCGGCTCGCGTGGGACCTACCGGCCACGCGCCTCGCGGGAGGGGGCGGGGCGCGGCGGAAACGGAACTGGGCGTGGTAATCGCCCTGGGAAGCCGTGGCACTCAGCGCGCCATGTGCCCCGGTGCGCCACGCCCGACCACGTGCTGTCGCCGGCGGTATTTCTGCAGTCCGCGCGTCGGAGTGAAACGCCTCAGGCGGCGCGGCAGCTGACGTCAGCGGGCCGGTTGTTCGACACGCAGATTTCATGGCGTCGTGGCGATGAGGTGTGCTCACGTGATCAGGCGGTGCGAGTCGTCTCTTGGCACGGCAGCAAGCCCTCTGCATGCTCCGACTCTGCAGTTTGTGGGACATGTTGCGCTAGCCTGGCCGCGTTTCAAAGCAATAAGCTTAGCACACTTTTTAATAAAAATAAGGATAATCAAACACGTGACGATAATCATATCCTAGACATCCAAACTGAGACAAAAGGAATTGCCAGGTATCGCCCAAAAGCCAGCCAACCTTTTGTTGATAACCCGTAGACGTCCTGAGGCTAAAGAGCAGTGCGTCAAATCGCCGCCTCCTGTTTCTCTATTGGCCATCTCTTACAACCACTTCTATTTCATGGCCTACAGCTGTTCCCTTCTCTTTCCTCTGCTGTGGTCGGTCCTAGTTATGTCTTTACATACAATAGTCCTCTGTTTTTCCTTACGCTAATTGCTGTTTTAAGACGCTTCCACTGCAGTGATCATTTGCCATCCTCTTTCCTCGGACGTCACCCAGCCTGCTCCTTCCTTTCTCGGCATCGTCCGCTCCTTCATCGTCTTCTGCTACCCGATCCGCTGACGGGTTTTCCATCCAAGCTCTGCTCAGCCATGCACGGCTGCGGCTTGTCGCTCCCCCCGCTGATAGTCAAATAAAGTTGCAGAATGGTGCATTGATGTACAAGCCTCAGGTCTTTGTTCAGTCAAAGTAAAATAAAGGAACATTTAATTACACCCTTTGTGTTAACAGTATACTTGTTTACAGTTCTATGACCGATGATTTTTTTCCTGTAATTGAGCAAAGCGGAGCCGGGTCTAACAACTCTTCGGAAAAATCAATGTGTGAGACTATAAAGGCAGTCAGTGCGCGGTTGCATCTCTCGAGCACAGCAATAATTTCAACGAACTAAAAACGCTAAAGCCTGTTTCCTTTACCTTTTCTTTTTGGCAGCACGTCAGCCCGTTGTTTGAAAAGGATCTGGAAGCGTTTTTTGTTGTTTATGTGTTGATTCCGGACATGAGCATTGCCACACACAAAAAGCCCAATCACGGAAGCAGTTTCAGTTCTAAAAACGATAAAAGCATCGATACACATACAAAAAATCTAAACCAAACCACACCACACACACAACAGTACAACCGACACACATACACACACACACAACACACACACACACACCATACACACACACACACCACACCACACACACACACACAGCACACACACACACACACCACACACACACACACACACACACACACACACACACACACACACACACACACACACACACACACACACACACACCACACACACACACACACACATTACACAGAGTCGCACATCAAGTCATCAAGAGAATGTTCCACGTGTGCCGGTTGAATCTAAACTTATCAGATCGGAATGAATCGTTGGATGGAAAAGTCAGTTGAGGGAGAATGCTGCAAAAGTGATTGCAGGCAGCGGTAGTCGACAAATATATTGTTAACAGTGTTGACCCTTGCGAAATGGCTCGTGCAAAAGGCTGATGTGCTGAGAACGCCGGACGGGTGTAGCCAGACTGATCAGTGAAGTCAGGTGAGCGAATTCAAGCCTGTGATGATATACGCTGTATAGAAGTAAGATGTCAGACGGAGCCAAACGTGCCTTGATAGATGCTGTTTCGAAGAAAGCGAGAAGATCTCACAATCCAGTGGAGGACACCGGGACTGGCTACTCGAACCCAACCACATGAGAAACGGGTGTTGTAATCTTTTGAACCGGGCGAAATGGGAAACGGCACCACCGCCCCAGATAACGCCACCGTGCTCCACCAATGATCTCACATGAGCGTTGAAGGCACGAAGCAAAATATTGTGATTGAACCGCGCTTGACGAGGGCACGACGGCATTTGCACGCTTCGCATGAGAAACCCCAGCGTCCTGCTTGCTTTTGAGGCAGCTGAATCCATGTGATTGGCAAAGGTGAGTGTGGTGTCCAGGAAGACCCCAAGGTCGCGAATCTGCTGGCATTTATCCAAGCGGTGACCGTCTAGTGCGCATGAGTAGTGAACAGATGACGTGCGGAGGGTAAATGAAATGGTATTGCACTTAGCTGGGCTCAGTTTCAGTCCCCAGTTTTTGAACCATTCACAGAGGCGATCCAAACTCGCCTGAAGTGTAGGGCAATCCGCTACGTTGTCGATTCGGGGCCAAATTTTTACATAATCAGCGTACATAAGGCACTCACTCTCAATTTGGTCAGAAACATCAGCCAGAAAGCAGGCGAACGGCAACGGTCCTAGGATGCTGCCTTCCAGGACACCAGATCGCACTGGAATCCAGTCAGATGGCTTGCCGTTCAGCACTTCGCGTTGTGAACGATTGTTCAAGTACGACTCAAGCCAGCTGTGGGCTGTCAGCTGTTGCATAGATGAAAAAATAGCGAAGCTTGTGTAGCGGAAGAAGGTGATTCACGCTGGTGAGTGCTGAAGAGTAATCGGTGTAAATCGCGTCTGTTTGTTTACCTTTTAAGACAAATGCCCAGCAGTGTTCAAGAAAACATGGAAAGTTGCGATGCAAGAGCGTTTTGGAAGAAATCCGTGCTGGGATGAGGGAAGGGCGGGCAAGGAAACCCTTAACAGGCTTTCGCTCACAATTTTATCCAATATTTTTGAGCAAATAGGAGGCAAGTCTGTAATTTTCAGACAGCTTTTTGGATCCCTTCTTGTGGATCGATATCACATTCGCTTGCTTCCACGTGGCGGAAAGACGCCAGGGCTTAGAGAAAGTTTGCATATTATTTCTAACGGAATAGCTTGCTCCTCGGCACATTCCCTGAGAATCCGGACACTGAGCCCGTCGAAACCGCAGGCCTTGTGTGCACTGAGATCGCGTATCAAGTGTGCCACACGGCCATGCGGTAAGGTTAAGCGGTCTAACCCAGGTGCATCGAACAAAGGTGGGTCAGGCAATATACGAACGTCAAGGTCGCAGAACTTACGAGCAAAATGCATTGATGACTTCAAGGACCTAACAAAGGACCAATAACGTTTCGGGCTGCCCTTAAAGTCTCGCACTAGACCCAACAAATACTGGCGATCTTTCGCATTAACTGCTGTTTTGAAGTCGGCTCTAGCAGTACGGTGCCTAGCAACATTTTCGGCGGTCGGAAGCGCTTTCTTACGTCTGTGAGCCATCTCCTTGTCAAGAAGCAGGTCTCGAACGGACCGGTCAAACCATGGAGGAAATTTCTTTCGGAGCTCAACAACGAGTATGAAGCCTGCAGTTGTGGGAAATACAAAATCATAGAACAGGTGGACAGCATCATCAACACTTAATCACTTAGAATACGCCAAGGAATAAGCCCGGGAGCGGTGCGCAGACCTTTGAAGTCTGCCTGTTTGTGACTGTAAGCCTTAGATCAGGAAGGGCGGGAGGCCGGCCCACATTGCACAGAAAACTGAGTCGTCATCGTACAGTGGTCTGAGTTGGAAATGTTGTTGCCGACATTAGATACAGCAGCTCCGCCATAGGAGATGGCGAGGTCCACGATATTCTCCCCACGCGCTGGCGACGTTACAGATTGCACCGCTTCACACTCAGCGACAGAGTCTAGGAATTTGACGGCTCTGATGGTGCGCCTGAGTAGCGTAGCTTCGTCGCCATAACCCTGCCACCAAATCTCAGGCAAGTTTAAGTCGCCCACGATGAAAAACGGTAGACTTGCGGAGCGGATGCTCTAGAACAAGGCAGTAATCGAATTCACGTCACGGTCAGCATCTGGCGGACGGTAGCAGGCAGCCATGATCGCCATCACCTCGCAGTCAGGCTCCAGGTCTGGTCGATAAACAGATGAGAGGCTTGTCTTCACTGCGAAAGCAGCGCCTGCTCCTCCGCCGTTCCTATCGTTCCGGAACCAGACATGGTCCGAAAGGCCCAGCTGTAGCTCAGAGTCCAGCACATGTGGTCCGAGCCATGTCTGGGTCAGGCCGACAACATCGAAGCCAGCTATCTCGCCACAATGAGAGCACAGAGTGCATAACTTGTTCTTGAGGCCGCAGACGTTCTGGCAAAACACTCGCAGCGTTTTCAGCCTGTGTGCCGGTCCTGGGTTCTCTTCTACATCTCCAGAGAGAAGGAAACTCGCCAGAAGCCAGCAGCACCAGAAAGGTTCGATGGGCTTGCGTCGAGGCCGCAGAGCAGACGGGAACAGACCACTGGGTCCGAACTCTGGTAAAGACAGCGGTGCCGACACCATCTAATTATTGTCTCCTGTCGTCACAGAGGTAATCAGATGCCAGAAATACAACAAACAGCGAGGCTGAAAGCTAAGTTCCCCTGGGCCTCGAACCTGCGACAGCCCAGCAACTGCCACACCAGCGGGGCATGGCGCGCAGAGGCAGACGCACTTCCCCCGCGGCCACCGATCCAGCAGCATTTGAAATGTCCCAAGCTTGTCCTGCCTTTGCGTCCTCTCACTGCCTTCAGGCTGGCCCCGGCGGCCAGACAGTGCCGGACGCGCCTTTCAAACACTCACCGACGCTAAGGTCTATCGTGCCCTGATACACGCAGCGTGCCCTGCTAGACGCGGCGTGCCCTGCTACACACGGCGTGTGGTAGCTGCTCCGCCAGCGTTGTAGCCGCCTCGTCAGCGGCCGCGGCCGACCGAGAGATCACGCGTTGCGTGGCGGTCGAGACCTATGACCGGGTACAGAGGCACGAGAACGATCCAGATAAAACCTGCTGACTGCTTCACTTGGGCAACGGTACAGGAACTGGCTCGAGGCTGTTCTCTTCATCTGTGAGAGCCATCACAAAACGTGTATTATTTCAAAGAAGCTGCAAGTGGGCTAACGATTGGCAGCTGAGGGCGCAACTTTTTCCCTATATATTTTAGAATGACTCTCTCTCTCTCTCTCTCTCTCTCTCTCTCTCTCTCTCTCTCTCTCTCTCTCTCTCTCTCTCTCTCTCTCTCTCTCTCTCTCTCTCTCTCTCTCTCTCTCTCTCTCTCTCTTCCTTTCTTTCTCTTTTTCTCTCTCCTGCCGTTTGCCGTCTATTCACTGTAAGAAAAAGAACGCGAGGCACATTGTCGAGCACCCTGGAGCGCCAGCAACTGCGGAGGCACATTCAGCGCTCAGGGGTCATGGCACAGCAGGTTTCGTTCTCGAGCCTCCCACATGGGAGTCAAAGGTGCTAACCACTCGTCTACTACGTCAGCTCGCAGTTACAGGCGACTGGCGAAAGCGCGCCATTCAAATAACGTTCACGCAGGAAGCGCGATTAAATGAAATGCTGCTCTAAAATAGGCGCTGCTCAGCCAGGTACTAATTAAACAATTGCGCTGCGCACAGGCTGTCGTGGATCATACTATGGCGCAGTCAGCGGTCGCCCTTCCAAAGTGGACCTGACGCTGCTCTTGCTACTTGCCAGAGGCGCTGACCTCGGTAAATGCCCCCGACAGATTTGAACGGCTTCATAATACCAGCTAATTCAACAATGTAATATATACATACATATATATATATATATATATATATATATATATATATATATATATATATATATATATGTATGTATATACCCAGAGCAATCTTTTGGAGAATGCACTCATGATGATCGATATCTGTTGGGAGATCCAGCATTATAACATTTGCGTTGTCATGTTCACGAATAGAGACACCGCTTACCAGTAGGGCAACACCTGTGGTTAACTAGCTTTCCAACGCTTGTGCCCGGTGGCTAAAAAACAAAAAGGCTTCAAACTGCACTAGGCTGTGCTGGTTCCGTTCTCCAGGCTTGATGTGCAGCATGTCAAATCGGGAGGTGACTCTGAGAAGAGCCAGAGTATGCTCTAGGCAGGTGCTCTGGCTGTGAGTGCCCTTCAGCGCTGCTTTCAGCGACTGCGGGAACTGAATGTTCTCGGCAGGCACTCACCATCCAGCGAGTTTCCCAAGAACTCCATAAAAAGCCAGGGCATGGAAGTTAAGGATGCAGTCCGCAGGGTTCGGGCTGAATGCACTGCCAAGTTAAGGATGCAGTCCGCAGGGTTCGGGCTGAATGCACTGCCAAGTTGAGGATGCAGTCCGCAGGGTTCGGGCTGAATGCACTGCCAGCTTCCACTGCACTTGAACAACACCCCCTGACAATGGCAGAGAGACAGCTGGAGCCGTCCACTCTGCTAGGAAGGAATGCTCGGTTTTATTCGAAGTACTGCGGCCCACATGCGTATTGCTGGAGGCATGTGGGTGTTGTGCGGTTTTTGGTGAGTTTATGGTGGCCAAATCCAGTCCGCGCTCCGTGTGACAGCCCACCAACAAATGCGGCGCAATGCACCGTGACGTCAGCGAAAGAAATCACATCAAAACAGCACAACTCAGGGGCCCCAGGTCAGCGGCATTTGAGCGCAACAGCCGGCGGGGCGTGGGGATATACCACAAGCGTTGTGGCACATAAGAGACGTGTCTTTTACACTGAAGAGATGGCACCCACGAGGACTGGCACGCCGAAGCGTATGCTGATCCTCAGAGCTTTCGAGAGGTACCGGCTACTTTGCACGCCACACAGTGCATCTGCCATCCAGACGATGGGTCATTTACCACGAAAACAGTAGCCGTCACGAGATGACACACTTTCTGTTCGATCTCCTCGCGGTACCACTCGACAAACACCTCATCTCCGGAGCTGTGCCGCGCGAGCCGAGGGGCCTCTGGACAATGGGAGCGGGGGGTGCAGACCCTGACCCAGTTCGCGAGACATACTGGTCACCGGGGCAGGTGGAGGGGGGGGGGGGGCGTCACACATGTCGTGCTACAGTCCGGACGGCGTCCCCAGCGACAGAGACTCGGGCGGTCATGCGTCAGACCAGCGGCTGGTCGGCCGCCAGGCCGCCCGGCCGCGTGACACCCTTGTGACAACGCCACGCGACACGAGGCTGGGCGGCGTCCGAACAGTCTCGGGTCGCCCGGCACGCGCCGTCACGACTCGTGACCGTGCCGGCTATCCAGCCGGCAACGGCGGGTGGCGGCACATGTGGGCGCCCCTGGCGGTCACGGCCGCCGCCACATCCGTCCACCCGCAGCGCGGGAGATTGTGAGGGCTTGGGTCGAGGAGAGGTGATGAGGCGCGGCGACCTGCGGTCTGTCGGCACGTGGCCGTGTCTCATGTCCGGCGGTCGAGCTCACGAGGTCAGTCTATTTGTTGTCCCTTGTCCTCGAGCTGCGTCCAGGGTCATGGCGGACGCTGAACGATTGCGAATGAGGTCAGCAAAGTCGGAAGGACAGCGCAAGTCGCGAGAGAGGCATGATGCGTGCTCTCGCCAACAGACAGATTTACACCTCTTTCAAGAAGAACTTAAAGAATGAACCGCAGGACCCGCCTTGACTCTCCTCCACACCGCCGTGCACTGAACACAGTAGAGAGCAGCAGAAGCCAAGCCTGCCTGTCCCAGCCGGTGCAAGCGGTTGGACCACCGTCACGCGCCGCAGCTTCAGACAGTTCTGATGCGCACCACACTGCTGTCAGCACCAGACAGCTCTGATGCGCACCACACTGCTGTCAGCATCATACAGTTCTGATGCGCACCACACTGCTGTCAGCATCAGACAGATCTGATGCGCGCCACACTGCTGTCAGCACCAGACAGCTCTGATGCGCACCACACTGCTGTCAGCATCAGACAGCTCTGATGCGCACCACACTGCTGTCAGCATCAGACAGCTCTGATGCGCACCACACTGCTGTCAGCATCAGACAGCTCTGATGCGCACCACACTGCTGTCAGCATCAGACAGCTCTGATGCGCACCACACTGTTGTCAGCATCAGACAGCTCTGATGCGCACCACACTGCTGTCAGCATCAGACAGCTCTGATGCGTACCACACTGCTGTCAGCACCAGACAGCTCTGATGCGCACCACACTGCTGTCAGCACCAGACAGCTCTGATGCGCGCCACACTGCTGTCAGCATCAGACAGCTCTAATGCGCGCCACACTGCTGTCAGCACCAGACAGCTCTGATGCGCGCCACACTGCTGTCAGCGCAGCGCTATGGTGGCTGGGCAGCTACATGTCTGCCTCGGCAGCTACACGCTGTAGCAGCAGCCGCAGCAGGCTGTGGTGGCGGCTGTTTCCCGGGCCGGCCGACACACTCGCCGGATAAACACTGCGTTCGTCTTCACCCAGAGAGGCCTAGCCTTTCGGTCGCACGCAAGCATATATTACGCCGTGCATGGACATGGATGGGAAGGAAAGTTTGATGGAGCATAACCAAAGCGTTATAAAGGGGAGAGGGCATAGTGTAACGTTACGCTCAGCAATGGTCGTAAGTCACGCTGGTTTCACTCTGAACATCTTAGAATTTCATTTATGATATCTTCCTTAAAAGCTGGATACCGTTAGCCTCTTGTCAAGGAAAACAGCACGCCTCTCTTTGTTTCGCTTCCCTTACTCAATCAGATGCCACACCTTGCCTTTTGGGACGCTGCGCTTGATATAGCGTGAGCAAGCGAAAGGGTGGTTATCGCACAGTTTGCAATGTGTAACCAAAGGGAGGAGCACGCTAAACATGGTAAATAGTACACCTGCAAGCTGAGCACAGTGTTAACGGCGCTATCGCAGCGTTTTCAGCATACTGCTGTGATTTGAATGACGGCAAAACACAAAAAACAGCTTGTAGAACGACAATATCTGCAACAGATCTATGAGCCGCGGATCTACGAACTGAATTTTTGAACATATTCATACTGACATCATGTGATTACCTACCGATTCTGTGGTTTTTCATAAGCGCACAGCCTTGCATCTCTCCCAACATGAAGCGCCGAGCAAAGGTGCAAGGACCTGCAGCCTCCACCTGACACAGTGTCACAAAATAACCGCACACTGCTCCGAGCAACAAAACTAGAGTATCGGTCTCTTGTAGTGCTCGCTTGACCCATCTCCTTTAAACAAATTTCCCTCGCGAAAAAATGTTCTGATGTATGCACCCAGCTTTCTATGTAGCGGCTTCTTTGTGCTCGTGGGACGAAGCAGCACTCACTGAGAAAGTCTCTCCCAATCACACCACTGACGGCAAGAACTGTAGCAGCGGGGCTGTCATCACCGACAGCCTTCAGAACTAAGTGGAACTCGATTCCTGGGTAAAATTTGGGTGCTATTTTCAGATCAGCGTTGCGTGAACCAAAGGAGGGTGACAAACATGAATTCAAGCAGCGTCTTCGGCACGAAAGTATGACGGCAGTATGTTGTTCTGACCTCCCCAGACATTAACATATCCGTGTTCTCCGTCAACCGGATCCGGATCCGGGTCGGGTCAGAACCCCGAGCGGGGCTCAACGCCCGTCGGCCGGTGACGCACTTGACGTATTACAGCGATCCTCCTGGCGGTGGCAATGCATCTGCGACCCCACGCGTCCCCCTCCCCCCGCCGGTTCTATAGCCGCCGGACAGAAATAGGCCGCTGGTCGAGCGTCCGTCGACGACGACGGCCGACGAGCGTCGCCGGTCGCCTCCGACGATAACGCAGCTGCCGGAGCCGACGGCACGCCGCAACCTCGTGCCGAGACAGAGATGGTGTGTCGCAAAGCTGGCGGGAGCGTGCACGCGCGGGGAATGGCCGCTGCTGGCTCAGTGCACGGGGTGGATACCCCGCAAACGCTGGTCAGTGAACTGAACGGCCCTGTCTCTGACTACACCGGTGGATAACGCTGTTTTGCCCGTAATCTGGTTCTGAAGACCTACTGCGTTCACAATTAAAGCTAACTTTTCCAGGGTACGGTGCTATTACGTGCGTTTGTGTTTCTTGCCAAAAATGCTGGCAGAACGCACGTTAATACCCCGACAGCTTGATTCAAAAGGCCCAAATAGAGGTGTGTTGGGGGTGGGGGGTGGGGAGGGGGGGGGGGCTGGAATATGATTCCAATATCACAGTCGAGTTTGCACCTGTGACGTACACAATTATGCTTGACTACGTGACGGCGGAGCCGGCTTCCAAATCAGCCGCATATTCCATGGGAAAATGAGGAATCGATTCATTCGCAAACTGGAGTTAGCTGGGTTGCATTCGAACCTACCTTATCGACTAGAAACATCGATGAGCTGACTGAAATATATAGACAAATAATAGCAGCCTTTCCGACTCAGACAGACAGACAGATGTTAAACAAGCAGCAAACGGAGCACTGACTGTTTTGCTGTCTTCTCGCCAGAGTAAATGTATGATGCATGATTTCTTAAAGCATACAGGGTCTTTCAAGGCGTAGATGCAAAGACAATGCCAACGACCAGGCTTTGAACTCAATGAGCTGTTGCCACACTCCGCATCCGTGCACTACTGACCCGTGCACTACCGACCCGTTCATTACTGATCTGCCCACCACTGACCGGTGCACTACTGATCCGTGAAGTACTAACCTGTTCACTATCTGCCTGCACTCTATTGACCTGTTCACTACTGACTTGTGCACTATTGACCCGTGTTCTCCTGACCCGCGCACTTCTGACCGATGTACTTCTGACCCGTGTTCTACTGACCTGCGATCACTAATCTGATCACTACTGACCCGCGCGCAACTGACCGAAGTACTTCTGATCCGTGTTCTACTGACCTGTGACCACCAATCTGATCACTATTGACCCGCGCACAACTGACCGATGTACTTCTGACCCGTGTTCTACTGACCTGCGATCACTAATCTGATCACTATTGACCCGCGCACAATTGACCGATGTACTTCTGACCCGTGTTTTTCTGACCTGTGATCACTGATCCGATCAATTCTGACCCGCGCACAACTGACCGCTTGGTAATCGACAGCTAATAAAAAACCTGAATCCAACATATCCCTCAGCCGCATGCGTGTTTTCTTTATTGGGTGACCAGAGATCTGATCTGTCTCAATCAAGAATCTTGTATTGCTTCAAGCCTGAACGACTTCAGATTCTCTGAGACTAAGATTCGAATGCCGATTCATACGCATCCAGAACTCCAACTAAGATTCGGGGGCGCATGGGCGACTTTAAGAAATGGGAAAAGCTCTGTACTCTTGAAGCCTCCATTTGCTTACCTTGCACCGCTACCGGACTGCTGATAATTTGTGTCTGAGCTAAGGGAAAATGTCTGGTTTTGAGAAATCTGTGGACCACTGCCCACTGCCGCCTTCGTTCCGCAAATTCAGTGCTGCCAATAAAAGTGATTTCATTTCAGCCGGTTCTTTGGTTTGGCCCCTAAGTAAGCCCAAGTTTTAAGTTTTCTCAGGGCTCAGCTGCGGCATTTGTCTCGAATAATCCGGCGCGGTATAAGGAACTAAGCCCTCATTCCAGTTCTAAACCATGAATGACCTCAGACCAGTCGGACGCTAGTGCCTGGGCCCAGTATTATGATATTCATGGGCGGCACCGACCACGGCAAAGCTCGGATAGGTTCATCACGCTCAGAATGAGCGCGATTGGAGAAACTTAAACGGTTTTGCAAGCTTATAGATGATCTCATTTGCTATAAGTGGGCTCATTGGGCAGCCAGAAGTGATGCCTCGACTTCATCGTGCGCCTCCCGTTCTCCTTCATACCCTTCTTCCCAAGCTCGCTCAGCTCGTTCGGAACCGGCAGTATGCATAATTCGGCCCGGCACGTCCGCAACGGCGCGTGGGCCGGACCAGCCGCCGCGCGCCCGTCCCCGGCGGCCCGCCGAACGTATACAAAGCCGCACCGGCCAAGGTACAGCGATCTTCTCCGCGGCAGACGGTGACTCAGTCCCGGGGGCGGTCAGCGTCGGTCAGCGTCGAATGCCCCGGGGTGGGTATGACGCAAGCCGCCGGCGAACGCGCGCCGCCGCGCGCCGCCCGCCGCCCAGCCGCCGCCCGAGGGCGTTCAACTCGGTCGGACTGTGTCCCTTCGCCCGCCCACAGAAAATGCTCTCCGGTCTGGTTGCGGGACACAAGAGCAGACGAGTATCATGCTTATGAGCTTACAAATGGGCTTACAAGGGCTTTAACGTGAACGGTGAGGTGTGTGATATTAGAACTGCCGTTTACACGGCTAGGTGGAGTCGTTGATGAACCATCAGATTGACTGACCTGCTAGTGCCCAGTTTCCCAGACAATAACACAGACCGGTCGTTTAGCAAGCGGAGGCAAAAGTCAAACATGACTGTTCTTCACCTGCTGGCTTCGTTGTGCGCAGTTTCACGGGTGAGTTTGCTGAAGTTACGCGAAATGCCTGCCAGCGTATCAACACTCGTGACTATTTCTGGACGTAAACACTTTTCGGTGATTGCGAGGGAAAACAAAGGAAAACCCAAAATAGTCCGGCCAGGATACCATGTGTCCATCATTTGTGCATATGGGTAGCATGAAAAACGATCAAACTGCAGACAGAAACAAGGGTGGGCTAGACTAGCCGCGTGTTGAAGTTTCGAAACGATGAAAGTACAGCGCTGTGGCAGTCGTGCCACGACCGGCGTGAGCGCCTGATTGGAACGCTGCCTGCCAATTGAGTATCTTGAGCAGCTTACGTTGGAACAACGCCCTCAGTCTACGTTTGTGGTATTATTACATCGTTAGGTTACATATAAGACACACATGGCTCAAAATTCGGAACGAGAGGTCCAGAACATTATTTTGCGTATATGTCAGGACAAATTATTGACACGGACTTGACTATAGCGCCCTAATAAATTTTGATGACAGCCATAATGACAAATCACCTGAACCATCCACAGTATAAACATCGATCGCCACGATGTTTTTCGTTCGAGCGGCAGTCCACCACGTGCGCGTTGCACAACAGCGTTGGCTCGGCACGAAGCGGTTGACAAACGCGACGACCCGCGAGTCTGAGCTGGGTCCGAGCGATGGATGGTTACGTCACGTCGGGGCATACATCAGCCTCCTACCCCACCGGGGGACGGACACGGAGGCACGGAGACACGGCTGCAGCTGGCGGTTGCTGTGGCGTTGGGAATCCCCGCCACAGCTTTGGCTCACGGTCTTTGCTGCGCAGCACCACCTCAGGGCTGCACCTCAGGGTCCTTGCCGGATATATACCGGACCAGAACTGCAACTCACCGCGCCTGTTCCGCTCCGCGCAACGCGTCCGGGTCCAGCTGCCAAGCCCAGCAAGGCTAGCCTTTATTGCTTGTCCTTTCATAAACACAAATAGCGACGAGGTTGGCTAACAATCACAAACCGGCGGCGCGTTGGGCGCGGTGCGGAGGGCGCCCGCCGGGGCCGGCCAGGGGGGGGGGATGGTTGGTGACAACAGCCCGTTGGTCGAGCGTGCTGTGCTTCTGTCGTCTTACTGTGTTGTGTTGTGTTGTGCCGTGCTTCTGTCGTCTCGCTGTTTTGGTAGATGTAAGCAAAAACAAATGAACTGGGTGATAAATGAGCCGCTGCTCGCCCGAGGCGCCAGCACCTCGTCATATGTAAATTGTTACATATCTATAAATGATGG
>NW_023596545.1:1380890-1521026 GCF_011947565.3 Pollicipes pollicipes
TGCTGCGATGCCCGGCGGTCCATCCTACCCTCTGACGTCATGACCTAAACGCAGCCGCTGCCCCCAGCTGCAGTCCATTTCAGCCCGGGGTAAATATCAAGCCTCGGCGACTCAAACATACCCGCCACGAATGGCTGAATCAGATCGCTGGTGCTCTGACCAGCTGAGCCACCGGAACAAACGATTTAGTGTTGCTGGCAACTGTACCCTTTTTGGTTATTGTAATTACGTAGTTACCAGAGGAGATAATTGCCACGTCTTCCATCACTTAAAATATACGCATGGCTGAAAGGCGAGCTGCCCGGACTTCAGCGCTCTCTACAAGACAATATCCTCGTGCGGCAGGATCGGCCCTCAACCCCAGGCCGCGGATGTCGCCTGTCATTGGAGAGCGGCACCTCTGGCGAGCACGTTACAGAACGGCCGCGTCGGACACGACCAAACTCCTGCACCGATACACGCCACGGCCGCGTGCAATGCCCGGCTATCTGGCGCCGCGGCGGCCGCCGGCGGCTCGGTGCGCTCCGGCGCCGGCCCTGAGTTCTGAGTGACGTCAAACTCGCCGCGGGAGCGTGTCGCGGCGGCGCGTCGTGGCGTCGCAGCCCAGGTTGTGTCGCAGCGCCAGCGCCTGCCTTATCTGACCTGGCGCTGCTGGTGGTTCTCCGTCGTCACCCAGCGGGCAGAGTGGTGACGGAAAAGGCAGCAGGTCTTGGCCGCTTTGGACGGCAGTTCATGCAACTCATAGGTTGCCGTCTTTCAAGAGGTCCAGGAACATGCCTACAGGGTGCGAGGTAATTATCGTGCTGTCAACTATTTGCTGCCATTGACTTAAAGGCCTTACAAACCAACAGGCTGTTTGGACTAACATACCGTGGACACTGGGGGGGGGGGGGGGGGGGTGGGTAGGGTAGTATAGAAAATGAGCGCTGGTATTGATTTCAAGCGTGATATCACGGACGGCAAACCCAATGACCACTCGTCAGCTGCACGGCTTCGCCAGGGCACTCGGCCGACTTTGGGCACCCGGTCTCTCCTTCACAGCTTCGCCAGGGTACTCGGCCCGACTTTGGGCACCCGGTCTCTCCTTCACGGCTTCGCCAGGGCACTCGGCCGACTTTGGGCACCCGGTCTCTCCTTCACGGATTCGCCAGGGCACTCGGCCGACTTTGGGCGCCCGGTCTCTCCTTCACGGTTCGCCAGGGCACTCGGCCGACTTTGGGCACCCGGTCTCTCCTTCACGGCTTCGCCAGGGCACTCGGCCGACTTTGGGCACTCGGTCTCTCCCCTCACGGCTTCGCCAGGGCATCCGGGTAGCCTTGGGTACCCGGTGTGTCTCCTTCACGGCTTCGCCAGGACATCCTGGTGACTCTGGGTACCCAGTCTCTCCTTCACGCCTTCGCCAGGGGTATCCGGGTGACTTTGGGTACCCGGTCTCTTCTTCACCTTCTACCCGGATGGAGCCAGATGTATAATGTACAAGGATGCAGAGTCGATGCAATGCTAACGAGGCTGAAAATACAAATGGAACGGGCAAAAGTAAGGACGCATTCAAACGAAGCCCCTGCAAGTCAATCGAGGTGTCGAAAGCGGGAACGCTGAAGTGCAACAACAAAAGACATTCAGCTGGCGACGCCGCGACTATCGGCATACATCGGTATGCATTTCGGAATGTGCCGTGATCAGCATAAAAGTCTGAACTCATACCGTACCGTTATGCCCGCTGAACTGTTAGCACATACGGAATGGTTTGCGAACATTCCGTCTTTGAAAACGCGTGTGAAACCTGCATCTCCAGTCAAATGAAAAATTTGCTCTACTTTTTTGGCATATGAGATGAATGGCTCAAGAGACGTAGAATGCATGCAGGAATGTCCTCCTCTCTACCGATAATTCCTTTTTTTAACACGCGTTCGGGTGGGGATTAAATTGACCCCCCCCCCCGTTTTTTTCCGGAATGGTTCCCGAACGGCACGACGTAGCCGCGCCAAATTCTGCATAGCTGTAGACAATTGGATAGCCAACCGTTTGGTATAGCAGATTAGATGTACCTTGTAAGGTCGCTGACCTATGGCAAGTCAAAGTCAGGCCATGGTTTCAATGGAGTCGATTTCTAGGGAATCGTTCAATCGGATGCAACAGCGGAGTGTTAGACGAAGCTATACATCTCTGAGATGCTTTCTTGGGCAATACAAATATTAAATAAGCAAATTATGTTGACCTAAGGTCAATTATGAATGTCAGACCAAGGTCAAAACCAACCTGTTTTATTACCCTAGGGCTTGCTGTATGGGATAGTTTCTGGTGCTCACTTCGAATTTATTAATAGCAGGAACCGCATAATACACCCCCCATGAACTTCTTAGAAGCCAGAGTAAGTAATTGACCTGAAATGACCCAGATCGACATTTTGCTATTAGAAACATACTGTCAAGCGTACTCTTTGTCGCTTATTGAAATGCAAAACTCAGAACAGTATTGTATTATCATGATCACCATGACCTTTAAAAGGTCAAAAAAGCCACTGACCTTAAATGAGCATCCGGCCTTTTGCTTAGAAACAGTTCACTAGGCTCTGGTTGCACTTTGGAGACCAGCCTGTAATTTCACCTTGTTTGACCTTATTTTACCAGAAGTTTATAACCTAGGAACCTCAAATTTTGACCTAAGTGAGTTCACGTACAGTTCAACACACCATGTAAATTTGGTGTTTCTAGCTTTCTTATTTCCCGAAATCTCAGGGGGAGGGTCAAATTGACCCCCCAACCGAGCGAAGAGTATCTAGCCGGCCACCCGGGGGCGTGTTAAGGAACTTGACGCACGTCTTCACGTTAACGCCTTCGTAGGCCAAATAAGCGCTCAGAGACCATGGTGCACGCAGGATTCAAACCAGAACCCCCACGTGGGGTACAGGGCGCTAACCACTCGGCTATGCCCCCCCCCCCCCACCGAGAGGTTTGTCCAGCAAATACTTATATATACCTACACACACACACACGCACTCACACACACACACACACACACACACACACACACACACACACACACACACACACCACACACACCCACACACACACACACACACACACACACACACACACACACACACACACACACACACCACACACACACACACACACACACACACACACACACACACACACACACACACCACACACACACACACACACACACACACACACACACACACACACACACACACACACACACACACACATATATATATATATATATATATATATATATATATATATATATATATATATATATATATATATATATATACATATATAAATACAGTCGTATCGGTAAAATGTGCAATGTCTAGTGACAACCTGTTCACTTGCTCGAAATACTTTCGAAAGAGCGGCTCTTCTACGCCATCAGTGATCCTGTACCCACGACAAATATTAGGAGCTCTGGTATCTCCTGCGCAAGTTTATAAGTGCTCAAATTCACTAGCTTTGATAACATGGATCTGTTAAGCCTGATGGCAGCCAATTTGCTAGAGCTGTGCGGCAATTCCTGGACTGCGTGATGCGTATTGTCTTCGAGCACCTGGGAATTCTAGCCAATGGAGCATAAGAATAACCTTTTCCTACGCATGTCCGACCGCAGCACTTCCGGTGTTACACAAGGACTCTGTAGATGTCGTTTAACGCACTTTTACCTTTGGGGCTGTGAGAGGATGTTCGCATTTGGTTCGTGCCCGACTGCGCATGCGCTAGGGCACCATTAGCCCAGGCTATAAGCGTGACACGTACGCGCTGAGCATCAAGTATTACCAGACAAAGAGGACACTCGCGTCTCAGGATATTCATAATAGGTACTTCGCCACTGGAGATGCACTTAAGCACAATCCAGAACTTAGACCGATAGACGTGTCTGCCGGGCACCGTACAGGATCACCACCTGGGGTGAGTGCCACTATTGAAGTGTGTCACGAAAATACTGGGTAATGAATTCGCGGAACCAGATGACAATGGTCTGGATAGTGGCAAGTGCACCGAAGCCACCCAAAAACGACTATGAGCACCTCATATTGTTTAAGCATTAAGCAAGCTGTTAACAGCGCTGGTTAACTTAAAGTGGGTGCAAGGTCGCAGACAAAGGCGCAGAAGGAGCAAGGGTGTGATGCTTCCCTTGCCCCTTTTCCCCTGGGCCAAGATGTTTACATTAGATACCGGACTTTTTTACAAGAACCTGGCCTAAATTTGTACAAATGCGAATTTAGCCTAATACCAAATTTTACATCTGCCCCCCCCCCCCTGAAGACATTTTGGCTTCGTACCGGAGTACGAGGGAGTGGGAGTGAGAAGACTTCCAAAATTCGGTTGGTCGCTAGCCAATCAGCATCATCAAACTCCAAAGCCTACGTCTCCAGGCTATCGTTGTCCTGAAATTTTTGAATAACGATTTTTTATTGAATACGAAGACGAAGTATCTTACGCTTAATTGCAGATCATGAGTGAGATGTTTTTGCATCGTGGAAAGAGCACGTGATAGGCGTGATTTCTATTACCGTGTGAGCGATACTAGAGCAGAGATCAATGGTGTTCGTTGCGCACAGGGACCCATATAAATGTGATTTCTCGATGCATTGATATCTCCGTCTGTTACGGTAGAAGAGCGCTGATGTTTAGCGTCCGCCCCTCCCCCCCCCCCCCCCACATCATAAATCATGGCACTGCTAGACTATTGATTTGCTGTAGATCTGCCAAGGTCCGAGGTCAAAATTGTATTCGAAGAGGAAAATGTGTTAGGGATGGCTTACTTTTTTGGTGAGCATCATGAAAGTATTAGCGAGAAACACAAGTATTTTGAGTCGACGCCGATCCCTATAAACTGCTTTCCGTTTAAATGTAGCTTTCGTGGCCCAGCTTCTCTCGACTAGATAGATAGGGCTTAGCGTGCTGCGTTTGAGATTGGTTTCGGGACAAACAAAACTGGATACTTCCCGGTGACCTGACGCGGAAGGAGTTATTGGCGCAACTATGGGTTGGAAGGTGTGAAATCAGGACTGATGTGATAGTGATATGGTGTAAATGTGTTGTAGACAGCACGCGTGCCTGTGCCGTGCAGCTGGCTTACTATTCCTGCCCTAAGTCGTCGCCGAAGTCTGGCAATGAGTCCTTTAAACGCCTCGAAACGGTAGATCCATGGTTTTGCGCACGGCAGAGCGTGGCAGGCTTAATACATCAACACACACATTTGGTAGCGAGCTGGTCCGTTTGTTCTTTATCGGCGTGACCTCGTCTCCGCGTCGCTGCGTAAGCCAGCTGTCTGGTCAAAAAGCTTGCACTTCAACACTTCGAGGATCTTATGTCGAAATTGTAAAAGAACCGTGCTACCTGTTGCTGAAAACTTCGTGGCGGGTGCCGTGCCTGGCAGGGCAGTTGAATATTTCATATTTCCAGTTAGCTGCGTCCTACCTTGAAATAACCTGACGACGAGTGATCGGCTTACCCTTGCGAGCTGCTTCCATCACCAGACTATGACGTAACTCATGTTCAAGTACGTGTGGCTTTCCAGATGGGGAGACGGTGCGGCCTGCGACGAATGCGACGCATTAACCATTTGGTTTTGATGACCATATTTTATTCACCCCAAAGTACTTACAGCTCAAAAGCTGTTAAAAGATAACAGAGGGTCGTTTGACAGAAGAGGCGGGTTTAGTGCACTGCTTCTATCTGCTTCTCTTAAAAGTTTCACCTGCACAGCCTGCCTTTCAAAGTGCCTACACCGCACACCTGCATGAGTCAAGCAAACGCAAGACCCCGGTGGCCGCCGGTGTCTGCCCTGAAGTCAGGACGGGCGGGCAACCAGTGCGGTCTCCGTCCCAGTTCCGACACGCCATGAGCAGCGGGGTGTAGGTCTAGGTGCCAGCGAGGAGGGCATGCCAGAGCGAACCAGAAATTGTACGAGGTCTCGTAAAAGACGGATGACCGTTATCGTTAACCGTGTCACTAAGGCACAGTTTTGGAACCCACTAACAGTCTTCCATGCGTTCATCGGACTGCGCCACACTTTTGATGCCGGGCAAATTAGTGCGCGCGTTTCATTAGACGGTGACCGTGCGCGGTCGCTCCTGAGATTGTCTCGCTCACACGAGACGGCGCTCTGCCTTGCCTTTCACGGCTAACAAGAACAAACAAAGAGCGAGCAAACGGAGAACACCTGCAATAGCCCCGTTGAGGAGCGAATGCAGAGCCCACTGAGCCACCGCAATCGTCATATCAGTCTAGAGTTAGGCCCTGCCTCTCAGCCAGGTATTTCAGCTCCACATCACGATCGGTGCGATGGTGGATACACGTGGCCGCGCTCGCCCTGGCCCCAGTCCGGTCATATCCCATGATCGGGGCGGGCCCTCGCCCCTTCGACGAGGGCCGATGTTCTATGTGACTGCTCCGTGGTTATTTCGCAACCTAGGACACCTGCGGTCCTCCGCGTGCTGAATTATTGTTGTTGTGGTCCGGACAGGCGGTACTGCGGGCGGTCAGGTGCCGTTTTTTTTCCGTCTGTCACGCATCGTTTCTTTTTGCCGCGGCGCCAGGAAATGCCAAAACAGCCGGCTGTGTTGACGGTGCCCTGAGGCGCGGCGCACCTGTGTATAGTGCCGCCTGTGCGGCGCGTCGTAGTTCTGGACCTGTTGCCATCCGTGGCCCGAGCAGCTGACTTACTGTCGGCCATGTGCCGATCGGCGTTCTGAATACGGCATCTCTCTATCCTCTCTCTCTCTCTCTCTCCTCTCTCTCCTCTCTCTCTCTCTCTCTCTCTCTCTCTCTCTCTCTCTCTCTCTCTCTCTCTCTCTCTCTCTCTCTCTCTCTCTCTCTCTCCTCTCTCTCTCTCTCTCTCTCTCTCTCTCTCTCTCTCTCTCTCTCTCTCTCTCTCTCTCTCTCTCTCTCTCTCTTCTCTCTCTCTCTCTCTCTCTCTCTCTCTCTCTCTCTCTCTCTCTTCTCTCTCTCTCTCTCTCTCTCTCTCTCTCTCTCTCTCTCTCTCTCTCTCTCTCTCTCTCTCTCTCTCTCTCTCTCTCTCTCTCTCTCTCTCTCTCTCTCTCTCTCTCTCTCTCTCTCTCTCCTCTCTCTCTCCCTCTCTCTCTCTCTCTCTCTCTCTCTCTCTCTCTCTCTCTCTCTCTCTCTCTCTCTCTCTCTCTCTCTCTCTCTCTCTCTCTCTCTCTCTCTCTCTCTCTCTCTCTCTCTCTCTCTCTCTCTCTCTCTCTCTCTCTCTCTCTCTCTCTCTCTCTCTCTCTCTCTCTCTTTCTCTCTCTCTTTTTCTCTCTCTTTCTCTCTCGCTCTCTCTCTCCCTCTCTCTCTTTCTTTCTGCTCCTAATGCCTCTCTCACTCCTTCCTCTCTCCCTCCCACTGCCCGGAGATTGCGTGCCAGCTTTCGTGCCACCTGACATACGGGGCACAGGCATGTAAGTGTTGGCAGCTCCGCGAGGGAGCTTGCTGGGAACTGACGTAGGCACACAGACTCGCTCTTGACTTGGACACCCGGGCCTCCAAAAGGGTGATCAAACCGAGACATTTCGTAGAACGTCTAAGGTTCGGTGCGCCTGCTCCACTTGCATATACCCACGCCGCTGGGAAGAACCACGGCTTCGTTGCCGCGGGTCACATTCCGTCCGATCACGCTGGCCAAATTTCGCCAGATCACGCTGGTTAGATTTCACCAGATCACGGTTGCGGTCAGATTGCGGTCAGATTGGGGTTGTGGCCAGCCAGGCCTCGTGCATGGCCGGGGCGTGACAGGCCGGCCGGGGTGCCGGCATCAGCTGCGACGGCTTGAGGCCGCTGCTGGAGGGCTGAGGTCGCGTTTGGAGGTGGAGACGGCGGGCGGCGCCCCCTAGCGGCACCACTCGCGTCTATTTACCCGCCGTCGTCGGAGCCGAGTGACATTGTGGCATAATGGTATATACAAGTCTGCGTGAATCAGTCATCAAAGGTGTCGGTCTCGCTGGGGTGCCCTGCGACACCGAGCGCGAGCGGACCCGTGAAAAAATCGGCTCGCCCCGTTGCTATGCAGAATTAGTTCGGCTGTTTAAAAACATCCGCGAAGTCAGCTAAATCTTAGCTCATCTTAGCCCACCAGCTGCGGATGCTTGATAACGTCACAAGCATTCCTCTTGTCTCTGGGCGAGCTCGAACAGAATGAGCGGCGCTTCTCAGTGTCGCCATATTGGGATAAGCCGGGGGCATTGGTGCTCGGCGCAGCGCCATCGGCGTCGCCTCACCGCCGGTCGATCGTGACGCAGATCTCGCCCTCGACAGTGTACGGGCCGGTGGTCACCGAATAACGACTTTCAGCACGGCTGATGTCTTTGTAGCCGCGAGCAAAGCGTGATCGCGCAGGCGCGGCTTCCAAGCTGGCTTTCGGGACAAGAGCGACGCTCAATTTGGTCGGGATATTAGTAGTTTTGGTATAGAGCAATATTACTCTATACAGGGTATCTGAGCACAGCAGTTATCAAGTTATTTAACTGTCGTAAGTCTTCCTGGTCTAGCTGGTCAGTCTAGCTGGTTTGCTTGGTTTTCGCTATGGATCATTGCACCTTACGGGCGGGCGTTCACTTCTTGGACGCTTAGGAGAAGATGCCCGCGAATGCCCCAGCTGACGCCGAATTAATTTTCGGCTTCTCTGAAATTGCAGCTGGTGTTGCTGCGCTCGTATGCTCATCCCGAGATCCTCTAAAGCCTCTTAGCCTCTGATCCGTGGTGGGGCCTCAAGATGGCCTTGATCGATTCAGCATACCCCGCAGAGACCACCGAATGCCGGCGGAGAAACGGAGATCCGACATTGAGCTGGGAGAGATTCCCCGCTCTGGACTGCACCATATGGAATGTGATCGTACACCTCTGCCCAAATCCGCTGACACATACGGATACATTTCGATGGAGTTAGAAACCAGTTTGTATCAGGGTTTGCCCGGGTTACAGTAAACGTGCATTGAACAACGCTGCAAATGCAAATCTCAACCACAACTTAAGGGAGACCGTGTGATAAGATCGCTTCTTGCACGCGTATGGATGTACTCTCACGCACATCATGTAAGTTTATCATACACGCAGCCACAGTATGCACCTAACAATTGCCAAGAGATTGAATTAAGCCAGCGTAAGATGCTACGGCAATGTTGCGGGACGGCATGGGATAATGACATCTGTCGCCGGGGGCCATGGTCGAAGGAGAATACGGCAGCGAACAAAGACGGCGTGCCTCACAACTTTATACAGTAATTACTATACGCTAGGCAACACCGTGGCGAGTGGTTCACTTTGCTTCCGAAGGATGTCGGTTGGGAAAGCATTTTGAAATTGCTCAAATATGAAATCAGTGCTGTGCTTGCACCTAAGATGGATATGTCTTACAACGTCGCTGTCATGGAGCACATCACCGGCTTGGAAGACATAACTATAGTGGCTGTCAATCGGCCGCCCATGCCGAAAATGTAAATGATATTTTGAAAAACCAACACATTTGGTTCCCTTATGTGCCTGCGTTACCAGGAAATATGTGTCAAAATACGTTATCTGGACACCTTAGCTGTATTGACGAAACTGTGTTGCGTTTGTCAATATGCCGAATGCTTCCTTGATAAAGGGTCGCTTTATCATTGCCACCCGGTATAATGAAGATCCATGTTGTCGGAACGAGATCTTATGGCCAGAACAAGATCTCATGGCTCGTAATACCAAAAACCAGGAGCTCAAAGCCTTTCTCGCTAATACCAAGCCCCTTATTTCACACGGTTAGAACTGCGACAAAGCCTACGCCCAGGACAGAGGAAGCGGAGTGCAAGCGCGAGCGCGGCCGACGCGGCGCGGCCGGCGGCTAGCTGGCGCCTCACGAGTTCGTTTCTCGGACGCCGCCGCTCGTTTGTCTCGCCGGCAGGCGGCCGTCTTCACCTGTGACGTCACGCGCTGCTGATCGTCGCGGAATGGCCCGCTATTCACGCTCGGCCTGGCAGCCGTATGGTGTCCAGCACACGCCGTTTGCGCGCTCCACCTGAGCCGGCGGCGGGCCGGTCACGGCAGCAAGCGTGCCGTCTGACGTCTTCACGCGACGAGGGTAATCACCACATGACGTCATCACTTGCAGCGCGATAAAGAGGCCGTCGTATGCAGACAGCGACATGGCTGGCTGGCCCGCGGCCCGGCCGGGCGTTACATCAGCCAGCGTCGGAAACGGCCGTTCCCAGGTCCGCGGCCGCCGGCCCCCTCCATTCACCTCCAGTCGACCAGAAATATACGGCCGTGTACATGACGGCGGGATCCGAGCGGCGCAAACATTTATGATCGAGCTTGGTTCGCGCCGCTTGACGACCGGACCATGCAGAGCAGAGGGCAGTATTTAGCCGACACGTAGCGAGGGAAAAATGTGCGGGCATAAATCATTGTTGATGATTTATTTAACTTTTAGGGCGCCGGAATTGATAGGGGTGTAAAACTGTTAGTGACCCGACTCTCACTCGGCACCGCTTAAGTGAGGAAGACAGTCGTCAGATGTGGAGAGCATCCTTAAACCCTGATGTGGCACTAAGGAACAGCATTACTCCGAGCTTCATGAAACAAAATTACCGTTCATTTACATAATCACCTCCATGCTATCAGCTAAACCAATTTCTTAGCCAAATCATGAGGTAAGGGACGGATCCAATTAGCACTGCAAATCTGGTTCGGGGGCGCTAAATGCTTGCCGGTTTCGCCGCGAGCAACCCAACGCGATGCCAGCCCAGCTGAGCATCACGAAGCTCACTAAAGTGCTCGTCGCGTTTGAAAGTTACCACTGTTTGGCTCGCAACTACCGCTCTTCGCCGCGTCACGGCCAGTGGCATCGCGGCGCCAGTGTAGGGAGACACCCTGGCAACAGCGGGACCGGAGGCGGTGCGGGACCGGAGGGCGGCGGACCGCCCCGCCGGCCGGCGGCGGCCCGTCTGCCTGCTCGGGACGGAGGCCAACCCACCCGCTGAGCTGTCCCTGGGGGCGGGGAACGACAGCCCTGGCACCGGTGCTGGGATTTCCGCGCACCTGTCCCCCAGCCCCGTCCCAGCTGACGGTGGGGAGGGGGAGGGGGTCGCGGCCGACGTGACCTGCTTCGCCGCCTATTCCGCTCCCATCTGGGTTCGCGGCTGGACCGCCTGGCCCGGACTGCGATTTCGTCAGTTCCCGTAAGGACTGCACGGTCACTGCCCTGGGCAGCGGACCAGGGCTCCTGCAGACATGGGAGGGTGGCGGGGGGGGGGGGGGGGCGGGGAGGGGCGCGCACTCTGAGTCACTGGGGGTGTGACTAACGCGCACGTCCCGCACACAGGGAATCCCGATACCCTTAGCAGGTCTGTCATCGCCAACTCGACGCTCATGGGCGCGGGTCAGTCGTACATAAATTTCTCGAAATGGTTCGCAGCCTCTGCTGCGGCGGAGTGGATGACAGCGATGTGTTCTTGAGCTTCTTTGACGTGCTACGGAAATCAACTCCCCCTAGGAATGCCAGTGATTATACTATCGGAGTGTTACCGATCGAAGCACGGGCGAGCGACATATCTTGAATTATTTATTTTTACATGTCTGGGCAAAGATACTTGTTAAATAACGATGATCCTATCGCTTCGTTACACTTTACACTACGGTCGTAATTGTCAGAAAAACGTGTCATTATTTGGTCACGCGTATGTGATATCAGTGCCCCAGCAAGAGAACGATTCTGATGTTGTATGTATGTCGCACGTAGGCAGTTGCACGAGCAGGAGCGTGGGTGTGCTGAGCACATTCCTTCTTCTCGGTGACTGTCCACGGCGCCGCTGAGGAGACGGAGCTACATACCGGCTCGCGATACAGATGGTTTTTCCGTCCGCTTATGCGTTAAAGGAATGTTTCATCTCGTTGGGTATTCAATAATGATCCAGACCTGGGCCAGACGTCACTTAGCTAGCACGCTGGTGGTGGCTGTGCCATCTAATGGCGTAAGGCAGCGTGGGTGTGAGCACAAATTTCGTAAAAATTCCACCCATGCCGCCACATGATGTCATATTGTCTGCGATAAGGTGGCGCCTCACTGTGATTTTGCTGACTTCATTCGATACACGGCTGCGATTTGCTTATGGCGTTAGTAATGTTTACCAAATCCGCCATCTTTGTAAACAAAATCAGAGAGTGACGTATTAAACTAAGTCATTCTCAGAAACCAACCCGGAATCCCGCCTTGAGAGAAGTATTGCTGTTTTGTGTATCGTCGTCCGTGGTGACGTTCTTTCCGAAATACGGTTAAAAAAAACGTTCTTAAGCCGGATGGTTGGCCTTTTTATGCCAGACATGGCGCATTTTGTGGCCCTCGTATTCACGCGTACCTCATGAGATCGTACCACCTGACATTACCGCTGTTCAGCATTCCGTTTACCAGGGAGTAGCAAGGAGAAAGGTGAGACCTGGTCATAGCCTGCTGACTTTCCTGAATAGTTTAACATCATCTCCATGGTAATGGACCAAAAGAATTAACTGAAAAAGACGGTTTCTCCCACACACCTTTCGAGATGGTTGCCTTTAAATAAAAACGAAACTTTTCCGCTGACTCCAGAGTTCGTTGTCTGCCAATGGGTGCAACATGGGCAGTTCATGACCCGCGTAGGCCTCGTTCGAGCGCTGTGACGGCTGTAGATCCTCCCTGAGGCGGCTTCCGAGTCGGAGCGCACCGAACATCGCGACACACGCGTGGTAGGACAGCGATACGCACGATCGAGGAGATCTCGTTAGGCTGCTAACGAAAGCCATTAGACGTCCAAAAACTGCCCGTCTCGCGGGCTGGCGGGCCCGACCGACGACGATTCCAATTATTGGTAATGGGCGCGGCGTCCCAGCGCGCTGCAGCGCCTGCTCGTCGTCTCGGCCGCGGCGCCTTCGTCGGCGGCTGGCAGCTTGGCAGTGACGTCACTCAGCCGGCTGGCCGCCGGCCGAGGGGGCGGGGCGTAGTAGCGCCGCGGTCGCCAGGCTATATAGAGGGCAGACGCTGGCCGGCGGGCAGTAGCCAGTCGGAGCGCCTCCGTGTGGAGTGAGCAGGCACAGAGCGACATTCGCCCAGCGCCGAGTCGTGCCCGCAGCTGCAGCGCCGTCCCATGTGCAAGACGCCTCGCCAGCAGCTCGCCACCGCAGCAAGCATGACGTGTGGGGAGACCGGTCAGGAAGTCAAGCGGTCCCAGTCGTGCCGCAGTCCCAGCAGCTCTGCCGCCGCCCGCCGCAAGATCTCGCTCGTCCACTTCAGCCCGGTGACGCAAACGGAGGTGGAGCGCCAGGTGGACGGCGAGAGCGGCACCGAACGCCTGCGCAACTTCGAGTCCACCAAGCGCGGCGGCATCGTCAACCGCGGCGACAGCTTCCGTCGCGACCGCCGGAAGTCGAGCCTCAACAAGGAGGAGCTGCTGCAAGCCATCATGCATGAAAGGTGAGCCAGGGACGCGGTGACAGCGGTCGGGCGTTGGAGGCCCGCGGAGCGTAAACTCACCGATTAGGCGTTGGTTTCCAGCCTGCGTGATGAAAATCACCTGAATATGAGCCATATTTACATAGGACATTTGCAGTCCAAGATTTACTTGAACCGTGACCATGCCGGTACTTGGCTACGTGGTTACGCCTCCAGGGATACAGCGGAAGTGGTCATTTTCCAGTGCCAGAACTGGGGGTGAAAGCTAGTGCGAGATAGCGTTACAACAGCGGCGGCATGCAACCAAGCTGTTTGGGGGCGTTAAACACGAGCGGTTTTCTGAGGTTCAAGACACCTTGACCTAAAACAGGATCCAGGCGCCGCAACTGATCGCTGAGGGCGATTGTACCGCAGTGAAACGAGTCATGTGAGAGCTGACCACCGAAGGCTTGGTAAAGCGTAACTGATCCTTAGCAACAGCTCAAATCGCCAGATCTTTGCTAAAGTACAGGCACAATTGCGACTATTGCGGCTGTCACCGCCCTCATTCTGTGTGATACTCGGATGTGGGAACTTTTCAAGCCAATGAAGTGGAGCCCGACAGGATTTGAGTCAGTTGATCCCACGCGTCGCCCACAACCCTAACCTTTTCATGTTCCTGACCATGTTCATAAACATGGATGACCCACGCATATCTGCCCATGCAGACATGTGGTCCACAGTGTCTTACATGGTAGGGTATGGCAATCGACATGGTGTCGCGCTGCGAAAAAGTGATTTTAGTTTAAGTGGCCACCGAACAATGACTTACCCCTATCATTATTTATTTAGCATAGCCTCTACTTACAATGGCTATGCCTGCCAAGTATGCGCTACATTCGCCTTACTACTATATGCTTACTACGCCGTGAGAAGTCTCGTGCAGTGAATTGTCGGCTTACTGCGTCAGAGCTGATCGGAATGTGCCGTATATGGACTTGTGGCGACGTGAGCACCGAAACCTTCACTCGTCCCTGCACGCCGAGACACCATCAAGCTCGGCCTCCACAACTCCATTCCTGACCAAGATATGGTCCATGTACGTCACAGGCTGCGTGACAGAGCCGGGGCCCTCCGCTCCTCAAGCGGACTTAGATCTGCGCGGGGAAAACGAAAACAAGATAAGCCGTACTTAGCCAGTCGTCCTGGCGATCTTTCCGCCGCGATGCGGACAAAGCCGAGCCGCGGCGACCAAAGCCGAGCCTTGGCGGACGGAGCCCTTGCTGCTCGCTGGCTTAGCATCCGGATTCTGCCGCAAAGTACGTCACAGCGGCGATAACACATCGCACGAGGCACGGCAGCCGGCTGGGACGAGGTCGCTGGGCACGGGACAGGGCGCATTGTGGAGGACAGTGCGGGCGGAGCGTTGCTCCAGCGTGGCGTCCGGTTTGTTGGCTGCGCAGTTGCGCCGGCGTTCGTCGCCTGGTGAGCCTCTTCACGTGACGTGAGGCACGTCTCCGAGATTAGAGCCGGCCGTGCTGTGACCGATGTGACGTCATGTCGTGGGTCCGCCACCCTCCTGTCAGGGCTAATACAAATGCTGCCAGGCTCAACGGGGGTGGAGAGGGCGATAGCCATTTTGGGCTATTTTGGTTATCCATTTTTTCATTTATTCATTTGGACTATTTTGCTATATTTTGATTGCATCATTATGGTCAACGTTCAGGGAACAAATGTTAGGTTCTCAGGAAGGCGAAGAATGACACTCCAGTTCCCGCGTCCCTTCTGCGATCACCGCCCAGCGGCCGGGTCTGAGTTGCCGGGCGGTGACGTCCGCGGGTCTCTTTCCGGGGCCCCTGCAGCCTTCGGCCGGCGGTGACGGTGCCGGCACATTCCCCGCCGGTTAAATGTCAGCGCCGTCAGACCGGCCCACGCCGAGAGCCGGCAGCGCTGCTACAGCGTGCAGAGCCGAGACGCCGACACCGGCGCCGGCACCAACAGCAGCCGAAGCGCCGGCGCCGCGTCGTCCCCAGCCGGTGGCGGCGGGGCGGTGCGGTGGCGGGGCGGCCGGGGCCGGCGCCGGCACCGGTCCCGAGCCGTCGCCCGAGCCGTCGCCGGAGACGCCGCCCAGGTGGCCACAACGCCACCTGCGACGCGGGCAACACCTGTGCACGCGGGCGCATTGTGCGGCCGGCCGATCAGGCTGTGCGGGGCTTGTCGCGGCGCGGCGCAGCGCCCGCCGTCGGAGACGGCGCTCGCCGCCACTCACACGGCGGCGCCGAAGGTGCCGCGCCTGCGATCGGGCGCGACGACGCGAGGGAGGCGGTGCGCTTGTTACCGGTCGAAGACAGCGATGCTATTATCGGGAGAGACGGGACAGCTCAGTGATCCAATTATATCGGAGAGACTCCATCCCCTCTGCAGTCGTTAGATGCGTTATTGCCTCCCTCCCAGCGACGTAGGTGATGTATTTATGGTATATCACGAGGCAAGATGCCTTCTTACTGGCAGTCCACTCCAAATTTGATCAAAGTCCTCAGAGTGCCGGGGGCCCCGGGAGTGCCAGCGCCAGCCAACCCTAGCCGTCAATGGCCACATATGAGCCCGCTCGACGCCCCGTCCGCCCGCCGCACTCGGCTATATTTAGCCGCCCACCACGCTCAGGCAGCCTGGGTGGGACGTGACCGCCTCCGGGGACTTGAGACCGTCTCTGGGGACCGACGGCAGCGTCTCAGTGTGCGCACGTACCTGGGGTCTGGTGGCACCTCTTTTTTGACGATCACATCGTTGTCCCAGTCACGCGAACGCGTAGCGCGTGAACCATCAAACACCAACCGTGGACGAGGTCCACGCCTTTTCCGTCCGTATCTCCTCCCGGTGTGACGGCCGGTTATCGTTCGCCGAGTCCGTGGTGCTGACCCGCTCTCTCTCCCCTCGGCAGACGGGCGGAGGAGCTGAGCCTGCTGCAGCGGTCCGTGACGCTGCCCAGCATGCCGGACCCGCTGCGGGACGGCGCCAGCGAGGCGCGGCGCGTCCTGCTGCTGGGCGCCGCGGGCGTCGGCAAGACGGCCCTGCGCCGCCAGTTCCAGACTTCCGAGTACACCAACGCCTACGAACTGACCTTAGGTGAGCGCCCCGAGCCGACCAGAAGCGGCGTGTGCGGCTTCCATGGCAGGGATCAGACGGCAGATTTCCTGTGAGGGGTTTCCGACGCCGCCAGACTCAACGCCGAAGTCCTTTTGGCGCGAGAGGACGTCAGAATAAAGGCTGATGACGGGATTGGGACACAAAAATCACGCTCTTGGAAAGCTCCAACACCCCGAATAATGAACCGAACAATGGATCGGTTGACACGGTCGCGTGTCCGATGGAGTGCGACGGCGTCCCCTGTGGATCAGCGCCGGAAACCCGACGCACAGTACGGCCGGTGTGGGCCGAGCTCAGGGCTGTGACCGGGTGGAAAGGATCACTGGAAGAGGCGGGAGTCGAGCTGATTGTTTGACCAGTCTCACATGGTGGCTCCTGAGAGGCGACCCCCGCCTTCACCGCCTTTGTTTGCGCCCCGTAGCGCCAAACATAACGCCGCGTTTGCTGGAAAAAGATGAAATAGTGTTAGCCGACCGAGGCGTAACAGTTGGCCTGTGATCAGAGCGGTACTGTCGCATGTTTTGCCGAGCTGTGAGCGCGAACCGGTCGGCACAGCCCACGGCCGGACTCCTGGAAGAGTGATGGATGCTAGCATTGTCCTGCAAGCTGACAGCGTCCGGGTCTATTTCAGACTACGACGAAGAGTGGCGCATGGTGTCTGTGTGTCTGGACGGCGCTGAAATGGAGCTCACCGTCGAGAAGCAGACCAGCTCGATTTTGGAGGTGAGGAGACGTAATGACCTGGGAGAAAGACAGCCGCAAATGAGTTAGAAACCGTCCTAGTTGTTTTCGATGAGCTTGTGTGTGGGTTTAAGAGATTCTAAGGCGTTAATAAGGCACCGATAATTAGTAACATTGCGTCGACTTGTAGGGATGATCATACTCTGATAGTTACTTCCTCTCATATCGAGTTTGTGCGCGCGTATCGCTGCGGCAGGCTTCCAATGACTGCCGTCGCCTCCGCTTCCGCCCATCGTCCTATCCATTTGTAACGCGTCACCACGCCACCGCCTTCCGTCCGCTCCGTCGCCCTCGACGCCGCGCACGTGCCCTCCACCCCGTCGCCTTCGACGCCGCGCATGTGCCCTCCACCCCGTCGCCCTCGACGCCGCGCACTTGGCGGCGCTCGCCCGGCGCGTGCTCGCTCCGTGCCCGACACGAGGCTGGCCCGTGACTGACCCGCACGCGCCGTCCGCGCAGATGCCGGACGAGGCGACGGTGCGGACGCACGACGCGCTGATTGTGGTGTACAGCGTGACGGATCCAGCGTCGTTCAGCGCCGCCCGCGGCCTCTGCAACCTCATCCGCGGCTTCAACGCGCGCCGGCCCGTCATCCTGGTGGCCAACAAGAGCGACCTGGTCAGGCTGCGGAAGGTCAGCGCCAAAGGTACGTGTTGTTGGGTAGGGGCGGGGTAGAAGGCGTCTGTGCGGTATGTGCTGGTGTGATGCAGTCTTTTTGCGCTCGTGCGTACTCGGGAGCTAGTGTGTGAGTTAAGAAAATGAGAGCGTTTGCAACGTCAATGCTCAGTTGGTAAAGGTATGTACATACATATATATATATATATATATATATATATATATATATATATATATTATTGGTGTATGTGGCGCACGCATCATTTGTGGTTACCTGTTGAATGTTCAATTCAGTGGTATGCTGCTGGGAGCACCAGTTATCGGCATGACGAGATCTGTAGTTGATTGGCAATTAATGGAGCTTTTCCGCCTTTACAGAAGGCAGGTCACTGGCTGTCCAGTTTGGCTTCAAGTACATCGAGACATCGGTGGTCATCAACTCCAATATCGACGAACTCCTAGCGGGCATCGTCGCTCAGATTCGGTTTTACCACCAGTTCGAAGACCCCAACAACGCCGTTGAGCTCGCGAAGAGCGAACGTCGTCAGCAGAGGAGAGACAAGCGCATCAAGTCGCGTACGCTGCCGTCCACCATCGTCAAGGAAATCTTTCACAAGGTCATCGGCCAGAAAGAGTCGAAATCCTGCCAGAATTTGCTGACGGTGTAGGCTAAGACTGGATCTGCGCGTATAACTTCATTTACATGAGAAGTCACCCATTCATTGGTGAATGAAGTCATGGTGCTGATACATCGTCACATCCGTTGTGTGTGTTTATATGCCAAATGTATTTATAGGAAACCATGACCTTGTACCTACGCCAAAGTTGTGACCTGTGTGCGTATGTATTTATGAGCGTCAATTCGTGGATAAAAAATACTACTGAAGGCGAGTGAATATTTAAAAAATACCCTTTGTTTACGAGTGTAAGATTGTGAGTGTCAGATTGTCGATATCATTCTGAATTCATGTGTCCCTAGAACATACGTGTAGATTAAGAAGGATTTAATGACCTGCGCCCGTTTTATGTGGGTGGAAATATACATATGAAGTTTGAGAATTGCGCGTTACTTCGAGCGTATACACGCATTATTACGTCCATATTTAAAGGACGGTAGATGGCTTTGTTTCTCCCCGTATATTTTTTGGCGTGTGGTGACGAGGAAGAAAGCACCTCGGTGACATGAACCCATTAGACGTTCATCCCAGAGTAACACTGGCAGCGGCACTACAAGGACAGTACATCGCAAATGTCAAAGAAAACACGAAATTAATTGCGTGATAATTCAACTGTATGCCAATGTATACAGTCGTTTGCGTACACCTGCTGCACTACTGGAGGACGCCAGCCAAAACACGCAATGTGCTATCTGCCATCATCAAAGGCAGGGAAGAACGCGAGTGCTGAAGAGCCAATGGCTTCCACGGGAAGACATGACGTGAAGGCGACGAATCCAGCGCGACGACAGAATGTTCGGCAATGTATCCGTGGTCTATAAGAGAAACCCTGGCATATTGCATGTGGGCATTGCGTTTTTTTTTTACTGCTTGTATTGGCCGGTATACATTTTTTATCTACTGTACGCATTACACTGAAAACGCGGTCCATCTGATAGAAAAAAAAGCCTTCAATGTGGTTTATTAACAACGGTTTGTCGCCAACACATATTCATTTCTTTGCACACAAATGAGCACCCGCTGCTTGCTTTTCTGCATAGGTTCGGTCTCAACAACGGGAACCTCTAAGGAGCCGGTCCAGTCACATGTCCCGCACTTAAACCACAAACCTCCGTCGGGCGAGCTTTCGACCTATATATGGTTATAGGTGATGACTGATTTTAAGAATGGTTATGAACCTCAAGACTTTAATCACAGTATTTTGTATTCACAACTTCAATTTGATAGGAATTGGGCGGAACACAAATCGGTCCAGTTTTACGTATTGTAGAAGAAGCAGATAATTGAAACTAAACAAACGGTTATCTAACCCAACAATTTCCGAAGAATTAAATATTTATACTTATGTGCTTATCTTTCGCGGTATTGCTGCTGTGGAACGCCAGAATAAAAGCATCACTATTATGTGCTCGCATCCCATGGTACCCACGCTTGACCAAAAGTTTTCAGAATCATTGCAGTGTTAGACAAAAACTCCTGCCAAGAAGTGAGGCTTTATGCTAGCCGGGACGGCACACCGCAAACACGCTATTTGAGGGGACCAACCCCTTTAACCCCATCATCTCGCTTTGAGGCCACATTGACTTCATGCGATTTTGCGGCTGTATTACAAACCGTCACAGGTAATAGGATTAGTGGTTTCTCTGTACACCAGCTCCACACAACTTGCGAGAAATTGCGCTCCCTGCATCATCTAGGGGCGACGACAGGTGTGGTTTTAGGAGAAATCGCAGAACTTTCAGAACGAACGTGACCTGAGCAGTCGGTTTTCTCTAATCCGCCCATAGTTGACCAGCGTAAGTAAGGGATTCGAACCCAGGACCGACAGGCCCGGAGCCAAGCGTCCTAACCACTTTACCGCCATCGCCCGACTAACAATTTTGGGGACGGGGAGTGGTGGGGTTCTTTATATGAGATAGTAGTTTACTTACGTTGGCCGCACGCGAAGGCACATTCAGCATCTGGCGATCATTCATTCCGTCACGGCGCGATATCGCCACATCACGAGCAATTGAAACAACTAGGCGACTTGTGCAATTTCCGGAAACAAATTTACCTCGGAAGCGACATGTGACGTCATCAGTGGGATGCATTCCAACAAGCTGACGTACGAAGGAGTCGTATGACTCGGACTTTTGCTGCGTTTTTGAATCACCCCGATCGGTTGATTGGTTTTGGCGATATTATGTGGAGGCTTTAAATGACGCTCTAGCAAATGTACGGCCCCTTGGCTACCACACAAGAGTAAGTCTTGCATACTTTTGTCAAGAGGTTTCAAAAACTCTCATATCTGTTGGCATCGAATAATAGCACGAGCCAATGTTGTAACGGTACGGTTCGATGCTGATGAAATCTTTTTGGGGAAGGTTTGCGTAAATACTATCAATTTAAAGAACTTCACATAGGATGCGATTTCAAACTTGTGGGTTACAGACAAAAATATTGATCTTCACACACGTCATTTCACGTCAAACAAACGTTAACAACCACATATTTACCCTGATTAAAAATGGGTTCTCGACCCGGTGCGGCAAAATGCCGCGCTTTGGATATTGTACCGCAGTATTGTTGCATCCAGCGCGACGCACAGCGCGACACATGGGATATCCCTGCGGCGACTTTGGATATTGTGCCGCAGTATTGTTACACCCAGCGCAGCACACAACGCGACACATGGGATATCCCTGCTGCGACTTTGGATATTGTGCCGCAGTATTGTTACACCCAGCGCAGCACACAGCGCGACACATGGGATATCCCTGCTGTGACTTCGGATATTGTGCCGCTGTATTGTTACACCCAGCGCAGCACACAGCGCGACATATCGGATATCCCTGCTGCGAAACTCGACTTGCAGGCCGGACAAAGCTTACTTCAAGCATTTCATCTGAAGTCTTGTAAAATTAAAGACCCAATACCCCATCCCCGCTCATTTCCCCATAGACACTTATATCATTTTTCCACTGTTGTACTGATCGGGGATCTGAACGTCTACCATGGAGTAGTCTCATGGATACGCCACACGCCAGTGTGGTATCTGTGAGTAATCTGGTCAGTCAGCTGCCTCACGTGCGATTTAGTTAGGCCACCACACTGAAAAAGACCAACCAAAACCTGATGAGCTAAGTCACGTGACAAACATAAGCCGTATGCCCTGAGATCTTGTCGCCTTGCTAACCCCAAGCTGGTAAGTACTTTCTTTGTCAACTAAAGCATAACAGCCCTCCAGCAAATTAAACACAAAACCAAAAGAAGCCATCGTCAGTAAAACCAATTTGTCAGGAGGTGCATCGGCCTAGCCAGAAAACATGACTGGCCCGGGTAGGTGACATGACCAGCCGGGAAATGAGGATGTTCGACATTCCTCACACCGAGGTGTGGACTTAAATAACCACTCTTGGAGGCGATGCAATAAAGCCAGGACGCATTTAGACGAGACGTGGTCGTTGTGGGCTGGCGACGTTAACAAGCATTGTGCCACGTTATTACATGTGTTTCGGCCCACACGCGCGCTTTAACAGCTCTTCGGAAATGAGACGAGTGATCACTGGTGAATAGAAATAAAGGGATCGCTTAACCGAACGCATGGCGTGCGATGGTGCAACCGAGGCTCACTACGTTCACCGTCATATTATTTTGTGGGACGTTTTTTAACTAAGAAGATTCTAACACTTTCATTTCTTCGCTCTATAAACGGTTAGCACCATGTCGCGGAGTTTCACAAAGGCGAAAAAATTGGCTCACATCATCACACCAGTGGCAGGGTCTATTTACGATAACACTCGCATCACTCATCCAGACTTTGCACCATATCTTGATTGTTTTGTTGAAATTCCCGTTCGGTTTATAGCATTCCGGGCCAACAATAATTTCAGCCTAAAAGCGGCCGGTATCATTGGTGAAGTCATAAACGGACGAGTCACCCGACCCGCACGTCTGTCAGCTCAAAAACGAGTTGCTTGGCATGTTACCCAGACATGCTGTTTTACTGGCGTCAGTTTCCGCGCCATACAAATTCCGGCTTTTGGTGGCAACGAGCTGTAATCTTCTTTTTGGGCGGATTGGTGTTGTCAGGCCTGTTACCATGTAGTCCTAAAATTGTCAATGAGCATGGTAAGCACTTTCAAATAATAGTGCATATATGGTCTGCCTGATGTCGGGGTTCATTGTGCAGAATTTATGATCACGAACGGAGCCGGCCGAATAATATTTTATGTTCGTGAAAACGTTTTATGCGCGTCTGCTTCAAATAATTAAAGCTCAAATATAGTGTTTTGAGCATAAGTGGAGTAATTATAAGGAATATCAAACAGCCCGTGTTATTTGTTTTTCCGCGAGGAGGTAACAATATAGAGAAATAAGTGAATTGGTGGCGTGGCTTGAACAGAGAGATAGTGTGCAATATTTGCTTGCTACTCGGTGCGCCGATTCGATGTTATTTGCATGTGATGTTGGAATGGCGCTTTAGGCATGATTATTGGTAAGTGTCCGATTTCGCAGACCTAATAAGGCAGATTAGATATCTTTTGCTCAAATATATGCTCAGTAATGAGGCCAGAGTCATTATGTTTCACTCTGCGGCTTTCCAGGACGAATTAGCAAACGCAGAACAAGAAAAGAATGCTCCTGCGATCACTTTATTGGTAAACGTCTGATTTCGCAGACCTAAAGTGACCGCAGGAGCATCCTTTCCTTGTTCTGCGTTCGCTAATTCGTCCTGGAAAGTCGCAGAGTGAAACATAATGACTCTGTTCCTCGGCCTAATTACTACGACATGAACATAAGATATCCAATCTGCCTTGCTGTCGAGCCTCCTTACAGCAATCCTTTGCTGAAGGCATCATGCTTTTCCACAGGTTTCGCCGCTGACGACGGGACACGTTTTCTGTTCCCATATTCCGTCTCGTAACGATGAATATTCTATTCGACTCAACGACCACTGTCCTCTGAGAGCTCCCACCAAAATAGATTCGGAGCCTTCTGATTAAGAATGCTTTGCGTGGCAAGCATCCACATTTTTTAGACAGCAAGGCCGACCGGAGCTAGCCCGGCTCATCCGGTCTGTGCGAAATGATCACCTCCTCCATGTCAAACATGTTCCCACCCCGGCAAATACCTGCAAGTCATAACAACCGGTCGTAGACACGATGGCCCTGATAGCTTTGCGATAGCCCTGCGGCTGGCTGCCATTCCGGCCTGTTACACCCCATGTCCGGGCGGCCGGATCTCGCGCCGGGCCGTCGCCACCCACGTGCTTGCTTTGAACTACCCGGTTCCGGAAATGAGGGAACCGGGAGCGCGGGGGCACGGAACTTACATCACGACCCACGCGGTGTGGGTCGGCGGAGCGAGCGCGCGGGCTGGGCCGGCCCATGCGCTGGCCAGGCTGTGGGCGGCGCGGTGCCCGAATGCTGACCGGGCTGGCGACGGGCTGTGTTCACAGACCGACTGGGTGGAGCTCGTGGGTCGGAGGGGGCGAGGGTCGGCCAGGACCGTCGGCTGAGCCGGAGCTTAAGCGTGTACTGAATGTGCTGAGATGCGGGGTCGGGATGGGCGTCACGGAATGGAAGCGGCTTAGCTGCTGAATGTCACATCAGGTCTTGGGTTGCTTCAGTCCATATGGTGGGTTTGGGACGGTTTCCACAGGCTGGTTGCTGGACCAAATGTGTGCATGGGGTGGATTTCGTGGGCTAGGTCCTGGACCACACGTCAGGGCTTGGATGGGATCACCATTGATGGACTATGCGCAAGACCATATGCTTTTTGCGGGGTGAATGCAGGAGCATTTGCTGGGTGTAGGGTATTTTAACGGGATGATGCAGGCCCGACAGCCGGCGCGCGACAACAGACGGCAGACGCGTGTCCTCGCCTGAGAGAGGCGCCCGTCATTACCAATTCCGACCGTTGCTGGCCTTGACTGCTGTTGCTGCGTGTCTGCGCCGGTGACTGCTGCGCCGGTGACTGCTGCGCACTGGACGACTGATTGTCAGGAGTGGACGCTTGACAGCACGGACAAGAGACCCGGCGGTGGTCTGTGTTGCAGACAGGAGATCCCGAGCCTCGGGGTTCAGTGCAGGACCCGGTGGTGGCCTGGTCTGCGGATAGAGGACCCCGTGCCCCGGGGTCCAGCACGGGACCCGACTGCGGTCTGTGCTGCGCAAAACCCAGACCTCGTCAGGTCTGTCTGGCACAGAGCGTGACAAGTCGAACCATGCCAGCTAACAAATCGACAAGCAGAGCCGCTGCAAACTGCTTCCTGTTTGTTCAGACCTCGCCACGCAATCGCTCATCGGGCCCAGTTGGAGTCGACCGGACTCACTTCATCGGGACTCGGCACGAGCTGTGTTGGCGGCGCTGGCTGGGCGCGCTGCCAGCACTTACGCGTGCTCGGGTTAATTTAAGTGCCCGTGTGACACTCCGTTCAAGGGAAAGGAGTGTCGGCTTAACGAGATCGGAAACAGATTTCAGCCGGTTAACCAGACAAGTGCCGAGCCACGCAGGCGAGGAAACAACTCGGATCTTCGAAATCGCGCAGCGCTTACCCCGCGTATTGCAGGCGATCTTTGTAAGCGTTTCTCAACGAATCGGGACGGATGCCTCTAAAACGAAATTCTTAAAGATTATTTAATGTATACATATTTAGGATACTAAGACATTCTTTAAGTTATAGGCGCAGGTGCTCCACAAAAAGGCCGCTCTTCGTAGCACCCCTTGCACTCGTCGGCCTGTCCTTGCCGCGCCGGCCTTAGCGCCGCCCCCAGCGCCGGGCACGGAAGCGTCTGACGTAACCCCTACCACGTCACGACACACTTCGCGCTCCGCAAACCGACTGCCCCGCTTCCGGCACTCCCTGGCGGAGACGGCGACGGTCAACAGCGGCCGCTTTAGTGCCGTCGTCGCCACGGTCGGCCCAGTCACTCCTGTGACGTTGCCGCAGCTGGTGACGGCGCCGGGGGCGGGACACAGCGCAGGTGCTGTCCTGGACCCGAAGCCAGATCGCTCCACGCCCTGAATCCCAACAGGCTTGGCTCCGGGAACCCGACGGATGAGGTTGAGTCCGGGGCTCAGCGCCGGCGGCGGTAGCTGAGGGCAAGGTCTGCCGCCCCCGCCCCCCCCCCCCCCCCCCCCCCCCCCGCCTGGGTGGCTTGGTGCAGCCCAATGACCACCACCGCTCTCTATGCGGGAGCTGAAATAATTGGTACTGTCTTGCGCATCATGAATCACGTTAAGCAGAGGTTACGGGTGGAGCTGAACCGCAACTTTCACATACCTTGGTTCGGATTGTATACATAAATCCGATCAGAATGCCCGTGAACCACTATCACTAAGCGCTGACGAGGATATTTGATCTGCTACTTATCAATCAATCCACCAGGGATGTTCAGCTTGGTTCTCACCTCTGGCCTCCACCATGCATATATTTAGGCCAGCGTTCGTCCTCTAGCCGAATATCTAACCGCTGCACCCAGCCTCCCAAACCTGGCCGTCATTCCGGTGACGGTGCCATCAGACAGCTGAACCTGACAGCCCGATGGAAGGTGGCAGCTGGGCGTGTCTGTCCGCTAAGGGCTGACAGCCGTGCCGATGGCCGTCAGACGCCCTGGTGGCGCGCGGCGGCGCTCAGGCGGGGGCGGCCCGACGTGGGCGGCCCGGACCTCCGACAGACCTGGTGTCGCTTCCAAACTGATCGCGTTACACGTCTGACAGCCGCCGACAGATCGGCGGCGGCGAGCATGACCCGTGGGCGGTGTGACTGCCGACGGCGGCTGGTCGACGGGTGCAGGGGCGCCGCTGTTGGCCCGACCGATGCGGCGGACCGCGTGGGAGGACACGCATCTCTCTGCCCTCCTCTCGCAGAGTGTTCGGGTCACGCACGGTCGTATTGCTTCGTTGCAATCCGTGCGAGTCGAAACAGGAGAAGGCTTGCATTCGTAGCGGGTGGCGTGGTGACGCTCCTGGTCCCTGGTGCGGCTCCGAGTGGCCTGCTCTGGCCCCGGTCACGTGCGGCGATCGTGATCAGATAAACAGCCGCTGTTGGGGGCAGCGCTGTGTTGTCCAGCACAGATGCCGACCTGTTTGCGCTGTACACCGGGTCTATCTATCATGGCCTACGTCACGGACACCCCCTAGGAGGCGTTACCCCGCGGCCTGTCCGTGTCCGCCGCAGCTGCGCGCACGTGCCGACGACCAAAGCATGTGAGGCGCAGCGTTCCCATGCCCCGCCCACGCGCTCCTTGACGGGTTGGTTACGTGGGCTTCTAAAACTGTTCGACACGCAGAGCCTTTCATGCGCGTGTGGGGTTATGATTGATGCAGCAGAACATTTGCGCACTGCCTGAGATTTGAACTCAGAGTACCATGCACCCCGTGTCGTTCATTGCACCTTCACGAAATTCCCGAAGCTGAGCCCGGTAACCCGAAATTTCTGTTAGAATTTCAGAGCACCGGATAACGAGAAGACTAAGGGAGGTAGCGAAATATCGTCGAAACGTGACGATAAGCAATAGCGGAGCTCGACAGAACACCCTGTGTTGGTTTTATTCAGCACACGCAATACAGTCAGTGTTACCAGCGTCCAGTTTGCGGAGCTTGTCTTGTGTGGGGTTCCAGTGGCAGCTTTGACTCACCTCACACATTTCTAGGCGTCTTGACACTTGTTGGGCCTCGCTGGATCTCGTTAGACCAGGACGTCCTGTTCCAACGAGACTATTCGGGCGACATGGCACCTCTCTGTGCCTTATTGTAGCACTTCCAAACCCAGGACACAATTTTTAGTCCTGTGGCACTAGACGCTACCCCATGGTATATATCCGGAACCCATAGCACTGCACTAGGAGCGTGGGCGTCACTTCGTATACTTTGGTGCTGCCAGAATCAGCGTAATGATGGACTGACCTCGCTCATTGCTCCACTGAGGTCCACCCTGCCGAATATGGGCAAAAATAAATAGTGGACAAAAGATATTGCAGGATATGTGCCCGAAACGCTGGTACCTAAAAACATTACTATCAGTGCCATTTTCAGTTTGAATCGCATAGTATCCCGTAAGTATTTCATATGCTTTTGTCACCCAAAATCCCTTGTAAATCTTTACTTGTGCCAGTCTGCTAAAATTGAAAGTTTTTCACGGAAGAACAACTGTATCGGGACAAGAAGTGAACTGCAATACGCGGTAACGTTTAAGCATACGGTGTCTGGTTAAAACCAAAACGAACGTCACAATCCAAGAACATTGCACGAAGAACATCAAAGAACATCGCACGAACATCAGGAGCATTTTAACCAGTCTGGCTCTCAAGTTTCGCCACTCAATACGCGGTTCTGTGAAGACGGTTGCCCCAAACATGGGCGGCAAACGGAAAGGCTTCAATGGCACATACCGGGTAGAAACATGAAATGAAACTTGCCAGTGGGAGTCAGTGCTCACCCCGGCAAGAGAACTCCTTGGTATGAACATATATATATATATATATATATATATATATATATATATATATGACATTGCGTATAGATGCATATAACTAAGTTATACACATATGCGTATATAACTTAATGACACCGCTGAATAGATATCCGTAAGAGTGCCAAAGTCTCAAGACGACATTTCTGGGCTCATCCTGGGATTCAGAGAGAGGAGAGAATTACGGCTGTGCAGCAGTTCTTATATCTTGACATCCGCGTAGTCTTCTGCTGCTCCTAAACTGTACACTGTAAAGCTGGTGCTTGTTGAATCTTGCTCCAATGCCACACGCCAGCCGACCATGTCGTCGTCCAGCTGTATGCACGCCCTCCGTCAACGTGCACTTCTTTCGTTTATACGGGACCGATCACGAACGCTGCGTTTCGTTTTACCTTCGTACCATGTTCCTGGGCAGAGGTTCCAACAGACTTTACGTGCGATGTTTTTTCGCTTACATTTTCCTTTCAGCCGAGTGACACATGTGGCGAATCCTCATCCCACCTGGACACACTGAGGTCTCACACTGAGGGATCAGGGACGCACTGAGGTCCCCAGGGCTGATCGACCTGGCATGGATGTTATACTAGCACGACCAGTGCACGCTACCCTAAGGCCGCGCAAACCACTCGATGGTACGGTGGCATTCATGGCATGGCACGGTGTTCTGCACAGCTTGCAGTGCATAATCGCGGGTTTGTTTCCGATCGGTATTACTTGCGGTATTAGGACTAATTTTTTAATAGTCATGGTGGTCTGCCGAACTACAGAGCAGTGTGTTGGCGGCTTGGGTTCAATGTGCATGTCGGCGGTATATTCTCTATCTGATTACATCACGAAACGTGTGTCGAGGCATGACATCGACCAAGTTTGCGAGGTGGGTCACAGGGTGAAACAAGTTTGTGAGGTGTGTCACAGGGTGAAACAAGTTTGCAAGGTGTGTCACAGGGTGAAAAATGTGGGCAGGAGCTGTTTTTTTTTAGAGAGAAAAAAACGGGCAAAATAAAATGTCAAATTTTGACTCCAAAATGTCAAATCTCTTCAATATGGTCATTGCTCGCTGAGTAACGTCGTTTAACCAGTACTTCCTCGCAGACTGAAGTTCACTTATTTTCAGCCAACTCTCAGCCGTCAATGGCGAAGCCTCACGAGCGCAGAACTTTTCTAACTTATGTCAAGTTCAAACTCATATCAGAGCGCCGGTAGCGCTTTTTGTTGCGACAGCCACGTCGGGCCACCTTCCATGAACGGTAAACGAAATCTTTTTCCGGCGATCATGCCTTACTAAGATGATTTCTGTGAATTACACCCAGTTATAAACTTTGCGCCATGCTGCAGGCTTACACGGGCTTGAAATGGAATGTCATTCTTTCGCAGATAAATCTTTTATAAGTCGTTTTTGAAAAAATTTAAACCCGTGACATCCGGAACGCAAATTTAAATGAGACATCCCAGAAGAAATCAAGCTTTGGGGGATAGGCTGGGCCAACATTATCGGACAAGCAGTTGAGCCCCCGGCAAAGTTGAGAAGTGACGCCCTGGTTAGGAATTGACTGCTCCGGTACGTTTCCAACTGATCCACGATCGGGCTCCAGCAGGCCGCAGCCTCACGATGCTTCTGGTACGGCGGCGTCTGCCGCACATCGACCGGCAGGCGCACGGTCACCAGCATCCGACGCGGCCGAGACGAGCTGAGTGCAGGATTTGTCTGGCAGCCAGCGCCTGATGCCCATGTGTCATGACACCGCACGCCGCCAAAATCTCTCGAGTGGATCCAGATAGCACCGGTCGACGCCCACCGGGACGGAGGGCGCGGTCGTCACCGGAAACCAGATCCGCCGTCTGCTGGCCGAGATCACTTCCATGAATAGCGTCTGCTCGGCATGCATTGGACTCCATGTTCCGAGGCATCGGAGAACACGTGCCCACGCTCACCGCCCCTCGGCGAGCGCTGTTGGGAACTGGCTCAGTCGAAGGCTGCAAGAGCGCTGGGAAGAACAGCTGGGGCTGACGGACTCGGGCATGGCCCCCGCCACGGGACGCAAGCTGCAGGAGCTGGGGAAGAACAATTGAGGCTGACGGGCTCGGGCATGACCTCCTTCACGGGGCGCAAGCTACAGCAGCTCGGCGGGTGGGAAACACACCGCGGTTCTTTGAAAAAGTTTTCACCATGCCGAGACATAGGCACGACATTAAATTTGGCAGGAGTTCAGCGACTTATTTCGCTGCTCCCCTGAGGTGAAGCTCATAAACTCCTTACGAGTTGTTAGGACACTATGGCCACGTTCTCCGCTGGCTCCTTAAAGACGTTCAGCACGTCTGAAATAGTGTTTGCGTAAAAAGTGCTGAGGACTTGCCGTGCATGAAATGTCTTGCGCCTACACATCCGACGTCAAGTCATGACAAGTGTTGGGCACGTATCGTGCATGAAATATTTTGCGCGCCTTCACGTCTGACGTCAAGTCGTATTGAGCTCCAATTAACGTTAGCCCAATCTGCCGAAAAATTATTACGAAACACCTTATGAGAAAGCTGGATGACGTAATGCCCGTAAATCATCTACTACTACGTCTACTAACTACAGAAGGTTTCATTCTCAGTCTAACATGTGTCTTACAGTCCGCAATACGCATCACACAAAGAACACCAAGTTTTGCACCCTTGGTTTTTACTTCATCATATGCATTCAGGGTATGGAGTATAGCAGGTCTCTCAAATACCCTTCAGCACGGGTGTCGTTTCTTTGACCAAACTGTTGATTATTTTGAGGTACTGCGCGTACGAATAGCACGCCCGACCTTTCGGGCCGGTACCTGGAAACTTAGGCGGCGTCGGGCTCAAGACTGAATACAATTTTTGGATAAATCAGCGTATATATTCACCACCCGCCTTCGGATAGAGAGTTAGTGCGGCCCTCTCCATTTTCTGGAGTGCCTCCTGAACTGGTCAGCGCATCATAACGCCAGCAAAATTTGCAACCTCTGCGTCTGATTAGTAAGTTTCAATTTCCTACTCAAGCCTGCTGACCCACAACCTCGTTTTCAAAGTTTTGCATGGTGAAAAGGTGGGAAATTGACTCTCTGCAACGCATGCTTAGCTCTGTGTTCGCTGACCTTCTTGACAGGCTGTTCCGAAATTGCTTCTGTGTTACACAATACACTTCATCCATGTTCGTGACGTTCCCTAATGTCAATCAAGGCTAAGTTCGTGAACCGAACCTGAAAGATGGCGCATATTTTGCCCTGAAAGTGATGACATCATGAACCAGGTAAATGGAACATGTCGAAGGAAGCGTGAGAGTCATTTAAGACGAAACATAAGCCGATCAAAATATTGTTGATATACTTTCACATCGCACTAATGACACAGCCGTCATAAAGACTGCACGCGAAAGTCTCTGAAGATCAAAGCCATGGAATGCTATAAAACGACCGAAATAAGATGATGTCATATTACCACCTATAGGTTCAAGGGAATGTTTCACATTGAAGATATTGAAGCAGGCATCAGACACGATGAAACAAGCTTTCTGATAACTATCGGTATATTGCTAAATGAAAAAGACTGTTCTAGGCAACACAATATCTCTGTTTAGTAGAAATACTCCTCGATACGCCATTGCTTGATTGCGTCATCGCACCTTGCTCAACAGCCGGTCGACGGCTGGTATATCCGGAAACTGAGGGTCGGTTGACGGCCGTTGTATCTGGAACTGAGGGCCGGTTGACGGCCGTTATATATAGAAATCGTACCCACGAACGCCAGATACGAACAACTGGATAATTATCATTTGTAGCCTTGATCACCATATGGCGAACAGAATGGCAAAATTTCAATGGCGTTATTATGGCGTCATGGACGCCTGGGTGACCTTGAAATAGTCTTCCTGAGATAGTCTGCACATTTTTGCAGGCGTTTACCTCGGAAACTGGAGGAATCTATGTCTGAGAAGGTCAGAACTGTGAACTGCGATGAATGATCTTCAAGATTACTTTTTCAGTTAAAACCCATGCAAATGTGGCACACTACCTTAAATGTTGGCATGCTTTCACTTGCATCCGCCTTTGCCTGTGAGCATCGCAATAATATGCAAGATGGCAAAAACGTAGTCTAGCCTGTCTGTATGGACGCGACAGGCAACTGTACAAATTAAAGAAAAAACTGACTTACAAGTTCCGCAATATGTTGCAGAACTGCCGTTACGTTCTTCCTTGCCTACCCTATCAAACTGGGTGTGCAGCCGGTGAGGGGTCGCCATCCCCCTTCCCCCACCTTCACCCGCCTCCCCCCCCCCCCTTCCCCATGCTGCCGCAGGTGGCGGGAGAGACGAAGCTGGCAAAAGTTATGCCTGTGACACATTATGTTAAAAGTGGGACAAGTTTGTTGTTGAGCAGTTCCTCCACAGCTGACACAACGGCGGCTCTGAAAGTTTTGTAAATTTCTTAGCAGCCTATAGCAAGTGGGAGATATCAACGTCATCCGTCATGTTCAAGGGCATTGGGTACGACCTTAAAGGCCCTCTATAAACGGTCTCTTATTTATTTTCAGAACGAGCAGGTAATTGCCACTTGAACAATATATTTTGAACGCCAAGAGATCTCTGAACAACTGAAATATTCCTACCTCTGCACTTTTTACTTCTGTGTGAACACAATCGAGTCATAAAAGCATAACTCTATAGAGCTATATATATATATATATATATATATATATATATATATATATATATATATGCATTTATATAAAGTATAGCGTTCTTGCTTACTAAACACCGCATGCGGAGCTCAAACATTTGCAGACGTATTGTAGGATGAGGTGTAAACACCTTACAAAAGAAAAAGTGAGAAGAGAACGAAGAAGTGTGTCGTAAACTTATGAGTATGTAACTCAAAAGAAATTTCATGACAGATTTGGTCTCCTCGAGCAATCGAGCGGATACCATGACAGATTCGCGTTTTTCCGCCCACCATTCACAACCGGGAAGATCAAGCATTTTGGGAGCTTGGATATCCTTGTCAAAGTTGCAGGTTCTGAGCGGAGATATTATTGTGTAAATGGTAAGATGATAACCCGAAAAGGCTCCGTGCTGTGTTAATTACTTGAATGGACATCTTCGAGTGGTATGAATGAAAGGGAAGGTCAAAAGACAAGGTTAATCCAAGGTGTTTATGCGACGTCCAGATTGCAAACATCTGGCCGTCGCTTGCAGGCTGAGGTGCAAACGAAATTATTGAATCGATCATCGTTCATCGATCATAACGATCATCGAATGATCGATCGAACGCATCTCCCGCACGAATGGATGCGTTTTTGAATGGGAATATTCCGTGTAGTGTCATCACGACTTCCCTCAACGCTGCTTTTCACGAGGTGTGCTAATAGAAAATGATTGACACGGAGGAGTTAGACTTGGGATTTGTGAATTGCATTGCAAGACATATTTTTCCATACAAAAAAGCGAACAAAACACGTGTACGGAGATCAGCTGGTACTACGCAATTACACCCTATTCCACTGCAATGCTTATGACCACAGTATTGTAAGCATGTATGCATTCACATTGCAGCGCATTCCAATGTAGCATGTATTATATTATCAGATAAATTACACGCTTGGCTATCATTGTGCCTTGTCATATTCTAAAACATTCCAAGGTACAGAAACGCTCGTTCAGTCAACAAATGGTCTACACATCCTGCATGCATTTTAAACGCGTGCTCACGTCCCGATGGCATGTAGGAACCCCCGCTAACTGTGCAAGCAAAGTATAGGGATTAAGAGCCCTCACGTAGTGTGGCAGGAGGATGTAGTCGACTGCAGTCCGGTAAATACCCTGCCGTTTTCCTCTGTTCTGACGCGCCGAAGGCAGCCTGATGTGTGTGACTTGCGGGCGCGTCTTTCCGTCGGGCCAATGTTTGTGCAATGTGCAATGTTTGAGTGTATTTGCCAATGCTGATGATTGTCCCGTTGCGATGATCTCATGAAGAAAGGTTACGTTGTGGTAATGTGCCAGCCGTCTGACATTCATGGCTGGATTTTGGTTCGTCTGACATTCATGGCTGGATCAGGTCGGAATATGGTCGAACTTCCGGCGGTTTGACATTACAATCGCGCAAAACTTTACAATTGACTGGGCATGTTTCAAGTTTGACTGGTTTGCGCTGCCGCACGCAGACATGCAGTAGTGAATTATGGGGAGGACCAAACTCTGTACTATTATGCTCGTATGTTCACTGGGGAGACAATGCCTTACATAGGAAAGGGCCACACGCAGCCCATTGCAGCGGACTTCATGTTGGCAAGGTGCGTCGAGAAGTTGGGCCATCGGTCGAAGGTCAGCCGTGCCGTGCCGTTAAGTGCCGTGCCGCTCTCCTCAATCACGCTGTCTTTGACGCATATTGAGACAGGCGGCCCGTGCCGCGTCATTTTCTGAGCTTCGATGACTGCAAAGCTGGGTTTTCCTGCAAAACATTTGCAAAACTGGGTTTTACTAGCATTTAGTTCCATAGTACATTGCCCAAACCATTGGCACAGCGTGGAGACTGCCCGTTCCATTTTCGCAGTAAGTTCAGTCCAGAAAGTTCAGTCTAGAAAGCTAGAATTAGCTCTCCACCAGTTACGATGATTTGCGTATTATCGGCCTTCTGGATAATATGGGCGCCGTTTTTCACATAGAGGCTGATGCCATTTGAAAACAGTTTTGTATAAAAATGGGCCGAGGGCGCTGGCCTGGTACACGCCTATTCGGTTTTCAAACGGTCTGGATTTTAAAGGTCCGTAGTGTTTACAGGTGAATGTTACTTTCTGCCTGAGGCTTTCTCCATGGCGTTGACCCCCGCTAGTCTTTAAACCAGTGGGGGTCAATGCCATGGAGAAATAGCTTTGCAAAACACTTATCGTGATTCACCACGTCAAAAGGCTTGGACAAATTCGGCAGCACAAGCAGCGAGATTTTGCCCCACCCATAGCATGTAATACAATATCACTTCCGCTCGTCAATGCTGTTTCCGCTGGGTGGTGATTACGAAATCCGTGTTGTGACTGGGCTAAGAGGTGGCGGGCAACGAAAAAGCTATACCTTTATTCATACCGACTTGTTCGATCATTTTAGCAATGCCAGGCACCATCGAGATCGGTCTGAAGTAAGAAGGCTCAGATGGAGATCCTGCAGGCTTGTAAAGAGGTTTAAGTTAAGACATTTTGCACGCATCGGAAACTGTGCTGGTGTCCAGACTGGTGTTGACGGTGACGAGAATGATTTGACGGAGTACGGACAAACGACGTTTATGGCGTAAAGAAAGAGAATGCCACCGCCGCAAGAATCTGAGTTACTCATACCAAGAACGACAGAACACAAGTTTTCAAGCGACACGGGCTTTACTCTGAATCGTTCAGAACATACTCGGAGTAAAAGTGATGGCAGGACTGGTGTCATTGCTTCAGCTCTGGCGCTCACCACAGCGGCCGTTGTTGACTTCCAATCTACGCGAAGTAGCTGTTCGTGACGTTTGAGTCGACCCCTGGGTTTGTGCTCGGATCGTCTTCCTTGCCAGTCATGATCGACCGTATGCATTTACACACTGCTTGGCCCTGCCTCTCGTACTTTCCTGCCAAGTCCTCGCTGCTGTCATGACGAATGGCCGATTTCGTCGGCCTGTGTAGCTCCTTGTAGCGTTAATGACCGCTGACCGAGGCCAGCGGAACACGGCGCTCAGACAGGACCTGCTTAGTTGCATCGGTGACTGGAGGTACCGATGAGTTGTGGGTTTGATGGTTTTTACCGCGGCGATGTCGTCTAACACGGCCAGAACGTGGCGTGCTAGGCGATCGGTCTGCTGACTGATTGTCACACACAGCTGACCAGAGTGTCTTCTTGTGAAGACCGCGCTCCAGTTGATCTCGGCCAGTCCCAGCTGGATGACTGTGAAGTCGACCTTGCTCCAACATCGGCTCCGAACAGTGTTGGTCGGTGTCTGCGTCGGGGAATGTGCTAGAGAGCACGAGTAAAGTTGCAAGGACTGAAGTGGCATCGCCTTTCTCCCGGGCGGGTGGCGGCCACGGGCTGGCTGGTGAACATAAGGTCTAGGGTGGAGCCAGATGACCGACAGGTGGCGCCACTGCCTGCGATGATCAGTGATTGGAATGCGCATCCCCGCAGACGATCCACCAGACGGCAAGCCAGAGCAGCTCCGTCCATGTTTCGTACGTCACAGTTAAAGTCGTTGGCTTTATCACGAGCTCGGGAGGGGGGTCAAACTGACTCCCTCGAAGGTTTTTCCAGAATGGCCTCCGAACGGCGCGACGTAGCCGCACCAAATTTTACCTAGCTGTAGACAATTAAATAGCGGATCGTTCGGCATAAGAAATTAAATTTACCTTGTAAGATCGCTGACCTATGGCAGATCAAAGTCGGCCCATGGTTTCAGCGAAGGCAATTTCTAGGGAATCCTTCAATCTGATCCAACAACGGAGTGTTAGACGAAGCCATACATCTCTGAGATGCTTTCGTAGGCAGCACAACAGTGGAATGAGAAAATTGCATTGACTTAAGGTCAGGTATGAAGGTCACACCAAGGTCAAAACCAACTTGTTTTGTTACTCTAGGGTTGGCTGTGTGGGACCATTTCTGGTGCTCATTTCGAATTTATTGATAGGAGGAACCGCATTATGCATCATCCATGATTTCCTTAGAGGTCAGAATAGGTCACTGACCTAAAATGACCCAGGTCAACATTTTGTTCAAGGAACATACTGCCTAGATAATCTTTGTCACATAGTCAAGCGCAAAACTCAAAGCAATGTTATATGATTTTGGTCACCTTGATTCACAAAAGGTAAAACAAGGTCACTGACCCCAAATGAGCATTTGACATTTTGCTTAGAAACGGTTATCTAGGTTCTGAGGGTACTTTGGAGACCAACCTGGAGCGTGACCTTGTTTGATCTTCTTGACCCAAAGGTCATGACCTAGTAATCTGAAACTTTGACCTAAGTGAGTTTACGTACAGATCAACACACCCTGTAAATTTGGTGTTTCTAGCTTTCTTAATTCCCGAGATCTCAGGAGGGGCAAATTGACCCCCCCCCCCCCCACCACCAGAGCGAAGGGTATCTAGCCGGCCACCCGGTCCCGTGTTAATGATAAAACCACGATGGCAAGTCAGCATGTGCTGGATCTGCGCCTCGAGCTCGTCGAGATCGCAGGTGACCTGGGCGGCGGAGAATGCAGGTTTGCGACAGACCGAGCATACTAGCACAGTCCTTTTATGTCCAGTTTGTACTCGGTAACGCGCCCAAACCCCTCGATATTCGACGATTGAGTGGTTCCTCTATGCCTCTTGACCACTTTAAGCTGGCATTTGAAGCGGGCCAGCACTTTGACACCCATTGTGGTAAGAGCACGCCGAAACGCCGTGTGCCACATCAACATGCGCATCCGAGCGCGGTGGTGGGGTATGGCGGGTCATTGGGCGCGGACCGGCGATGTACCGAACAGGGGTCCTGTTTCAGTTAATGGTGACAAGTCAGACTCACAGCGCGACTTGCCCGTGTCCAAATTTAAGCGCTGCTCTGCTACGGTCGGTAAAATAATTTTCCAGGATCGAGGTAACTGTAGCAATATCAACAAGTTTCACATCAACCAGATTCTCGGAGATGTGTTTCGGTCCCAGTGTGGGGTGTTTTTTCTTTCACCAAACGCTATTCTGTGACGGAGTATGTAGACGCGTTCAACTCATTAGCTAGCGCCCAGACACATTCCTAGTGGAACGACTTTTTAAGTGTGGTGAATGACGCTCATTTCGGGTCGGATTAACCGAGAATTTCACCTCGCTACTTTCCTGTTTTTTTAGATACGACGAGGACAAAAGTGACACACTGGACGTCTGAAAGATGTTCAGGCGGCCGGTCCGCCGCGCCGGCCCCGTACGGTGGCAGGGACTGCGTGCGGGTAGTGCAGAGACTGGGGCAGAGACGGCACTGTATGTCGGCAGCGTCCGGCTGCGTCCGTGGTTGGTTTCATTGTACACATTGTCCGTGTGCTTACCGCACTCGTACGCTCGCACACGTACGTCCGCACATGTCCCAAACGCCCAGCTGGTCAGTTTTGCCTCTCCTTGATTTGGCGTCGGCTCGAAGTTGCATGGTAGCGTTAACTGAAAATTTTGAAATGGCTATGCGTTCCCGGGTGTTCTGACTTTCAGTACAGCAGCCAGCTACAGACCAACGCTTCACACATAATTAACACAAACAACCTATTGACTCCCACTAAAGACACTAAAGACACTGAACTGCCGACACTAAAGAGTGTCGCAAATGTCGCTAATTAAAGTTTCCCCACATTAGTGAGACGTTCTGAGAAATTCCTGTGAGCTCGGGAGATCCCCAATACTCCGAACTAAACATATAAGCAGACCCACAAGACCGACTTCATTTCTCATGTTACATGTCCGCAGGTCTTCAAAGGTCGGGGACAGAAATGACCGTCTGGGCGTTAATAGCTTAAAACCATTCTTCTCGTCATACTTCAGTTAAGAGATGAGGGACAAAAACCGCGAGCGGACAAGTAAAAAGCTTGTTCAGTCTAGCTGTAGTAAGGAGACGCCGCCAACGACGATCGTTGTAAAAAAATAGCAAACCTTTCACAGACGCACTATTCTAACACAAGTCTCATCCATAACCAAACGCTTTCCAAGCGGTTGTTAAACCTCCACAATAACTGCAGTCAGAGACAGTGCCAGAAAATCCAGCAGCATTTTTGTCCGAATAACTGTTTGCGCGTAGGCTGGTAGAACATTTCGCGTAGGGTCAAAGTTGTTTTCTTAAATAAAAAACACACGCAGGCGAAATGCTTTGTTACACGTGTGAGCTAGTGCAGAAGGGATATTTCAAGATGTGGTAGAAACTAGTCAACACTAGCCACCTTCGTCGGAGTTCGGTATTCGCTTTTCGTGTGTTGGGTTCCTGTCACAGAAGACGGTGTGCTCGAAGTCCACCTCATGATTATCGTGCTCGACACAGCAGCCTCACCTGTGAAGGGCTAACCGGCAGTTAACACGCGCCTTCTGAGCGAATCTCTTTCGCCGATACGCATCTGCTGTATCTGGTAAAAACAGAAAAAAACATCGTGGGTGATGCATCTTCCCGTCTGGGTATTGACCGTTTCAGCGTTTCCGCCTTCGTGCGTGCTAGTTATACACACGTTATTCGACCCTTCGCTGGGCTCCAGCTGGAATACCGTAACAGCACCCCAGCTAATGATCGCAAGGCTCATATGCCCCATTGCCGCGTTTGGGTATCCATGCTAGCCTCTCGCAAAGGTCTGTTAACTGTGACCACAATGCATGCAAGTCTGGTAGCGCCGATTGTTCTCGATAGATGGCACCCGGCGCATATTGTCAGGGTCAGACAAATAATTCCACTCGACGCACCTGAGTGTGCCTTTTTAAATTGTACGGATCCAGCCGGTTTATTTCATGGTAATGTATGGACCTAACGCTTAGGTATCGAATACCGTAAAATATGTAAGAAATACTTTACATACTGGCCTAAGACCAGCATGGCAGTGAATTAAGAACTCTCCCTAACGTACTGGCCGTGCCCGTTTGTGTTTGGTCACGCCCGCCTTCCACCCGCTCCGACTAAGTCACGGGACCAGTCGTCAATGCCGGGAATAATATCGGACCAAATGTGTTCAAACTGTTTCTGAATGTTGACCAATCATTGCACCTCACGTCGCCGGCAACGGTCAGCTGGAGCAGAGGCGGCGTCATGATCGGTCGACGACCACGTCCACGACCACGTCCACGACCACGTCCACGTCCACGTCCACGTCCACGTCCACAGCGACGACGACGGTCAACTGGAGCAGAGGCGGCGTCATGATCGGTCGTCGACCACGTCCACGTCCACGGCGACGGCGACGGCGACGGTCAATTGGACCAGAGGCGGCGTCATGATCGGTCGCCGACCACGTCCACGTCCACGTCCACGGCGACGGCGACGGTCAATTGGACCAGAGGCGGCGTCATGGTCGATCGTCGACCACGTCCACGTCCACAGCGACGACGACGGTCAACTGGAGAAGAGGCGGCGTCACGATCGGTCGCCGACCAAGTCCACGTCCACGTCCACGGCGACGGCGGCGGCTCACACTCGAGGACGTTAACGTATGTGTGAAGACGCGGTGCGAAGCGGACTTTACCTTGGATTGTGCTACTGTTCGGGAATTTACCCCGTCGCTTAGTTCCAAAGCACTGTGCGGTCACGGGACAGAAATATGTTAGCACACTTGACTTTTTACAAAGTGTTTTCGCTGCGTTGTCTGCAGTTACACGAACTTGTTCAAATTTGCACGCTGTTTCAAAATATTTCTGCCGTTACTGCAAGGCTGACGAGAAAGAGAATGTCGGCGATATACTTAGAAGATTATACCGGGAATTTATCTCCGGAAATGCGAATATCGTTTGTCACACACCAACACCAGATCACTGAGTTTGTTTAACCATAGCCTCCTTCACAATGGAGGTCGATGGTCTAATCAACAGCATGGAGAAGTGAATCGTTGAATCTTGCTCACATTTAGAGTGCACTTTGACTCCGACTTGCGGACCCCCATGTGTTGTAGCCCATGAGTTGCGGAGAGTGCCTTGCGAGAACGATCGGCGAGAACGATCGCCGAGGACGATTGTCAACACACGACCCCCGTACTCCGCTGCGCAGGGTAGGACAACGAGAGACTGTGTTGACCACGTGAATCGGGTAGTTGGCTCGCCCCTGTCCTGTTGCCATGGCAACTTTAGCAGGACGGGCTGCAGCTGGGCTGGAACAGAGCGGGGCGCAGGCCGCCTCGCCGCCGGGGAAGACAGCGTCAGCTTGTGCGCGTCCGCTCGCGCTCGGACACTAGCGCGTTGAAGACCTCGGCTGGCCTGCAGGTAAACGCTGTCACAGACAGTGGTGCCACAGTTTTCAATAGAGTTTTCAATCTTAGACTGGTTGAGACAAAACTGGACGCCTGTGATCCCTTCATCTGACGGAGAGGGGGAACATCTCGGCCTCAGTCAGTGATGAAAGCCATCGCCTCATCTCACAACTAAGAGCTCTGTTTCTCGTTCAGTGAGGAAGAATCACCACCGAGTCGTTAATGGTCTCTTCCTTTATTAATACCAGGTATCTCACCGATGGAATGAATGGCTCCAAAGCACCACCAGAGCCACTTCCACCGATGCCCCACTCTTGCTTTACATTTGTCTGGCGAAGAGAAACTGTGAGACTGTCACAACGGATGGCATGCCCAAACTGTGAGACTGTCACAACGGATGGCATGCCAAAACTGTGAGAATGTCACAACGGATGGTATGCCCAAACTGTGAGATTGTCACAAAGCATGGCATGTCCAAACTGTGAGGACTGTCACAACGGATGGCGTGCCCAAACTGTGAGATTGTCACAACGGATGGTATGCCCGAGGCGCGTGCGAGGGCCGGCACAACCATCGCCTTGGTCCGATACGGTTCGGTGTGTTGTGATGTGATGTGAACTGTGATGTGATGTGATGTGTTGTGATGATGTGATGTGAACTGTGATGTGATGTTGTGATGTGTTAGTGATGATGTGATGTGAACTAAAAAAGGGGGGATGGGGGATGGGGAGATGGGGGGTGCTGCCGACAGCTGAGCCACGACACACACAGGTCAGAACCGCCGAGAACGTCGCACTGCCGACGGCGTGACGTTAATGAAGTCTTTGGCTGTAAAGGTACTCTCGAATCGCGTTCTGTTTCTGGCAGTGCTCAGCCCAGGGGCCAGGTTTGTGTCGTGACATGATGATTGCCTTTTGTTTGCAGACGTCAGGCAGGTCTCGTCGCACTGCTATGTCACCGATGGCTAACTGGATTGCTTCTATTCTTGACAATCTTGGTAGCATTGATATAGGTAACAAGCCTGCAACTGGATTAATTGTGGCCGTCAGAGCGTGCAAGGGATTTCCCTGAAATATCAACGCGAAGTAATGCTGGGGGCAAACATAGTTTTCTCTCTGTGGGATGTAGGCTTTGCCTCAGACCTTGAAGCATGACGCAAATATCGCAAGTGTCAGTTCTTCCAGCCAGACAAAAATAAAACAGACAAATGGACCCGCAGCCCGACTGAATCGACCGACCAACGGACGCACCCGCAGACCGACATACACACAAGCCGGTAGCCTTTCAGACAAACGGATAAACGAGCAAACAGACGCAAGACAACCGCCAGAGCAACCAGCCGATGAACAGACCGACCAACCAACCGATGAACGGGCAGACCAAACAACAGACCTACCTTCCAGACAGCTCGTCCGATAGATCAACTAATGGCCCGACAACATAGCCCATCAGACCGACTGAACAAACCTTTTTCAACCTACCTACGTGAGCGATGTCTGCTGTCTGGCTGGAAATATCGTGTTCGTTCAATGTTGTTTTTCTCTAGCGCTATGTTGCGCCGCTGAAAATAAACCGCGGCTGGACAAACGGTCACGCCTTCTTTAAAGCCATAGCTACTTGTGAAGGCTAAGAACATTCTATGATCAGCCGCATCTCCCACACTGTTGGCGGGCAATAGACTGTATTGTTCCCGGTCCCGTTGGGTTTCGGTAACAATGGGGCAAAATGGCCTCCATCGACCGACCGACTCATAAATAAACTCACCGACGGATACAAAAACATAATTGTGAACGTCATTCATGAAATTCACCCATGCTGTTAGGGTTGTGCACATCAAACTGGTGTTTTTATACGCTTGTGGGGCGCGTGATCATCACTAAGATCGAATACCATGACAACTGCACAGCGGTACTGAAGTAGAATATTGGGCCTGCGTTTGGTGGACCATAATTAACAGGAGGATCGGACCACCAACGTTTTGTTGAAACACCTGTCCCTTTCTTATCCCGTTGTATTTACCAGTGTCCCAGCATACCGCAGCCTGACTTTGGAAAGAAATGGTCACTGCAGAACATGAAACATTTATTGGAAACCAAGGGCCTCTTCATTTTGGACAAAACTCCTTAATGACGTTGATCCAGATTTGCCACAATGGCTGGCAACGGAAACTTGCGACCACCAGAATCGGAGCAAAAGGGGATACGACACTCCGTGACAGGGTTTCTGGTTGCATCACTGTGAAAACCGATCATACTCTTTTACGCCTTCTGATGCAAGGCAACGAAAAAGCAAAGCACAATTCTTGGACCAGAATGCAATAACATAACGCACTCCAGCACCGGACCGTTGGGAATCGCAAGGTCATGTAACGAGAAGCACAAGGTGAGAATAACAAGGTCATGTAACGAGGAGCACAAGGTAAGAATAGCAAGGTCATGTAACGAGAAGCACAAGGTGAGAATAACAAGGTCATGTAACGAGGAGCACAAGGTAAGAATAGCAAGGTCATGTAACGAGAAGCACAAGGTGAGAATTACAAGGTTTACCACAAGATGGGACTTTAGCTTTTGACCTGCCATTTGTCGGGGGAAAATCTCATTAAGTCTTAGCATGACGATATTGACGACATTATTGACGACATATTCACGACGACTTAGCATGACGACTCGATATTGGCGACACTGCATCATGGAAATAAACTGAAAGCTTAATAGCGTTTCGCTCCTCAAAAATTAATCCTATGCACTGCGTGGATACGCCCACGACTCGAAAGTTTTTTTTTTTACAACACACAGCATGTACAGTAACTAATGTACCACCAGAGGTACATGGAAGTCGTATCATACATGCGCGACATACATAACTAATCAATTCCATGATGGCTTTTCCCATTGTAGCCCTCTTTTGAAATTATTCAGAAATTCACCATCAAAAGAAATTTGGTAAGTTGTGGTGAGTTGGTTGCCGTATTCCAGAATGGAGCCGACCTAGTGATTTTCCATACACCGGGTGTGCAGGGACACGATTTGCCCATTCCAATTAACCACTCCAGATATCATAATTAACAGAGCAAGGGTGTCTGTGGCGTATCGACTGGCGGCAAGCTCCAGCACGGTACGTCTAGAGATGATAAGCATTATGACTGATGACGAATCTTCACAATTCGAGGAACTGCATCGGCCGCTGATTGGGCTTCTTCGTTATGCATGACCTGCTGCGAACATCGCTGCAATCATTGGCGCCTTCATTAGGCAGCGGGAACATAGTTCTGGTCAGGTCATCTCTGCGCTGTGCAGACGAGGGAAGTTCTGATAAGGTGACACCACAAAAAATATTAGACCGAAAGCGGAAATAATTGGACCGCTATTTGTGGCGACGACCCTTGGGGATTTCCAGGAAAATCCCATCTACCGCAAGTGCAGAAAATAGAGCGTTTTATCGAGACCGTTGGAGTAGCAGATTCTGAAAACAGAAACGCCGTGGCAGCCGCTTATTTCGACTTTGGTTTCATTCATTTAACTAACTCTCATTTTAGCGCCTTCTTTCAGGAAGAAAAGAACTTGCTGTACATGGTGTGACGAGCGGTGGCTATATGTGCAGCAATCACCAGCGAGGCTACGAGCCGAGCAAGCTTCACTTGAACTCTGCGGATATTTTAAAACCTGAAGGGCCGATATCGACCTGCCAATACCCTTTCTAGTAGCTAAGATCTATCCTTTCTAGTAGCTAGGATTTATCCTATCACTGACTGCAGGTCGCGCGATTTTCTGCCAGAAACGATTTTTTTGTGATGTCCTGTGCATAGTTCTGACTATTTGCATGTAACTTTTGTATCAAGCGTTTTCTGCACATTGCAAAATCTCAACAATTTATCCTCTTCCTCGATAAACAAGGGGAAGGTAACATTTCTGAACCACGAAAATGTTATAGGCTGGCGAAAATCGAGGCCACATCTCGACGGCGCGGCGTTGCAGCAATACGGGGCTGCAGCGCCCGGCAGCTAGTCTGCAGTAATGAGGTGAAAACGGACAATCGTACTGATACAAGTGGCGTTCGATGTGTTCCTGCCGCGCGCCATTCTGCCGAATGATTGATGATTGATGAACATGATTCGACGCGCCATCCTGCCGAAGTAGTGGATCGGCCCTCTTCGGTACGTTTCTTGAGGGTTGATGTCGGATCTCAGCATCCAAAGCGGGCGAAGGACGAAAACCAACTGCGCGATGCAGAAACAACGCACCGGCTTCAAACCACAACTGCATGTCCATCACTCAACACATTCGATTGCAAATGCAAGCCTGTCCAACTAAAGGCTGGCTTGGAATCGACTGACAAGCGGCCGAGTTCCTTCCGGAACAGATCTCGAATGCTGGATGCTGCGTCCTAAGCAAGGAAAGCTCGGGCCAAGAAAACTGGGCGGCGGTGAGGGCGAGTTGATTGTGACCAACGTTTGCTCAACGTATGCTGTATTTTTTCAGTGCTTCGGTCAGCCTGGCCCAAAACCAAAATTCATTACAAGATCATCGTTTTTGATAATGAAGTTTGCCGAGGCAAACAGACTCAGGCCAGTCATTTTTGAGGCGATGCCATGTCCGAGATAGTGCACGGTTGGTGCATTAGCGCGGCGCGAATCCCATATTAGCAGTGTCTGTTAAATCTGTGCGAAAGAAAAGGTTGTCAACGGATTGCCAAACCCAGTGATATTGACTGGTGAAATGTGTCTGACTTCATAGGCTTAATTTTGTCGCAGAATCTACGTAAGGACAACTGGCAGCTCTCACTTGTGTTGGCGCCTCGCTTGTCCCATGTCACGTAAGGTGCGTCTTGCTGGCATCATTTAACAGTGGCATGCTTTTTTACAGAGCCCCGTTAAGATTTAGAACGGAGACCTTTACAGTTTGGATACGTCGACGGTATTACTATTCGTCTACGAATTTAACTAGACGATGCAGGGGAACTCTAAAAACGCGTGGACAATAGTTTCATTTGATTGGATTATGTTCATAATTGATAAACCCAAATAGACTGGATCAATGTGAAAAGTTAAATATCAAGTTACAAAAGGGTAAATGTGCTTATCCATACTACACTTGGGAATCCGTGCTAAATTAGTTTCAAATTTGATTCATAAAATTGTCATACAACATGTTTCACCATTGAGCATTTTACTGTATCACGTGGCAAATCCGTATCAAGAATCCGGTGGATTGGATGAAATGTAATAATAAAAAAATAATGACGAGAATTGGACGAGATCTTGCAAAGCCAATCCTTGGAGGAAAACTTTAATTTATACATGGTATAACCCTGCACCGAGCTATCCTAGCCCGTTCATATGCGGGCGGCGTTCTTTTGCGCAGACCCATTTAAAGACTACCCGACAACGTGCAAGTTCGTGGTTTATTGCTTTCATAAATTGCAGTCTTACGAAATGTTTCAGAATGGGGATTAGTACATAATGAATATTTACTGGGCCATTACACTTGTTAATATGATATCTCGCGATGGGTCGACCGCCGCTCCAACCGCCACGTCGTGAGTGAGGTCTCGCCGGTGATTTGGGCCTAAAAATGGATAAATCACCAGCCACATTTCAACGCTCAAAATTAGCGAGGTAGTCCGAACTCATGAAACCAAACGGTCAGCCAAACTGTCTCATATGCGGCGCATACCAGCTGTCACGAGAAAATGATACTGTTTTGTAGGTACGGGGTTTGATTCTCCACGGTGCTCGCTCTTCCCGCCAGGTTGGGAGGCGGACGACGCCATATTTCCTCAGCAGCTGATTGCCATTTTCGCCATTCGCCACGCCATTTTCCTCGGCGCCCAGGATTTTCCGCTCTCTTCTGGATCAGGGCTGATGTATCACCTGACGCAACTGCTCATCACAAAGCGTCGTCTCCGCGTAGCTACACAGGACGTCAAAGTAAATATACCACGCACGAGCCCAAACTTTAGGAGTCCCGCACAGCTATGACGTAGTTGTCTTTTGTACCTTTGACGCCATAGGCAGAAGTGTTAAGGCGTCGTTGTGTCTACAAAGACCGAGGCTTAGATCGGCCTGATCAGTTCTGCCCGAGATCCGTTCGTATTTTGGCCAGATTCCTGCCATGTCGGAATTTTTCCGTGCCCAGTGCACGGAAAAATTCCTGAGAACGCTGTGCCCATTGACAACAGAGCTGCGAATGCTAAGCTTTTTCAGAAGAGTCCTTCAATCCTCAACAAAACGTCATCTCGAATCACTCCAGTGTGGGTGTCCGTGTGACGTACTTTAGAACGATGTTGGCGCCATCAACTACTTGCAGGGTGGTGGGCAGAGAAGTGCCAATGGTTGACCTCACCGTAAAAGTGGCTTTCTCATTTTAAACGGACATCACCATTTCAGCGGGATGTGGCCATGTCTGCAATGGTTTTGTAATGCGGTGCTAAACTATGAGTGTATGCATTTCCGAATAATACCAGCTACGGTGAACCTAATAACGTTCTGTCATGTGCAAAGCCATATGCCACTCCTCTTACTCACGCGTGAACTAGGTTTTGCTGGTTCACATGTGCGCAGGTGAACCAACAGTCTTAAAAGGATATGTTGAAGTACAACGAAGCACATGCCAGATCTACTTTGTCAGTACAATGCGAATTTTGATGCTGTCTCGTAGAACCATCGGGCTCGTCTGCTTTACCTATTCCTATGTGACTGAGTTTTACCATTTGTTTCAATGACTGGTGTGAGAAGGCTGCTCCGCTCTGGCCACTTGCGTTGAGAGGCGCTGCGATGCGACGCAAGACGGAGCCGAACCGAAAACTTAACACACGCGGACCGCAACGAAGACCACAGTGCAGCCCACGTGAGAGACGGGAGGAGGCTTAGCTTCCTGGCAGATAAAAACATGAATGGCAGCCAACTATTTATGCTCCTCGCTAATCTAGCGTGCTGTCTCCAGCAGGCTCCCCCTGAAGACTCTTCGCTGAACTCAAAATCCGGGGTGCCTTCCTTAACTACGACTGTGTAAAAATGGCGGCGTTGCCAGAAAAAGACGGCACCGGCGGCCGTGCCTGCCCTTGCGCAAGGTCAGGCAGGCGAGCAGCAGCCGTCATTCGGTCTGGTTCTGCGCGGGGTCAGCACCACCTGTTTGCACGTAGCTGCATGCCCAGCGGCGCGTACCATCTGCTGGCACTAGGCCAAGACTGTAGCACGTGTTGCACCTGCAGTCATTATTAGCTAAGATTGAACTCACGCGTCATCATCTATTTATCTGTTGTGAGCTTCTTGCAATTATATTTATGCTGCTTAGCAGAACATTTTACTTTCAGCGGATCAATCACTGCCAAGCGATGGTACGTCATGGTGGCATCATGGCAGTTGAGCACAATTAAGCTAACAGTATTATAAGTAGTGAAAAGACTGGAATGTATTTATTTTTCACCACACTGCAGCCTTTTATTCCATGCCGCTTCCTCTTTCCCTCGCGTGATCCTTGAGTTGATTCCTAGGCCGATATTCAAACCTCTATCGTCCAGCAACGCGAACTTCATTTGCTGGCATCCACATGAATACACAATGCTTCTTTCGTCATGGGATTCAGTCGCAGCACGAACGCCATGGTGGAATGACTCCACTATGAATTTAAGGACATGAGCGTTACGTTCTACCGTAGGGTGAAAACTACAAATGTGCACCCTACACAAAGCTCCGAGCTAATCTTTAAACGGTAGGAAATTTCGAAATTATTGGATGCTGCCAAATTCCAAATGTTAGTTGTGATACACAAGTTTAATTTTACAGCTCCCTGCATATTCAATTCAATATACAAGCTCTACGAGTCAAACAAAATGCAGATGGGGCGAGTAAAACATTTAAACATCCATTTTCTTATCGCAATTCTAGACTGCTTACAACATTTTGCTTTGGCCCTAAGGTGTGAAACAATATTATGATCTCACATTTTCCAAGAATAGCTGATATTCCTGGATAAAAAATTATCGTTAAGAACGCCATCTGCAAGCATATCGTGAGCACATATTAACGTGACCAGCCGATTTGATGATATTTCAATTGTTTTTCAACTTGATTTTATGTTTTCTGGTGTTACCGCCCGGTTCAGTGCGTCGCCGGGATAGAGGGAGGGGCACCCATGGCTACCTGTCATTGGGCAACGGTATAAAAAACGCAACACGGAAAACACTGGTAGACCACAGACCGTTGGCTGTCCGCGAAGGCAGATCGATTTCCAGCAACGTGGAGCGCTGCTCCGTGAGCAATGCCCATGAGAAGCTGTCAACCTGCCGTCACGGACGAGCTGGGCTCTGGCTTCGGGAGACGCGCCTCTGACGACCCTCGCTAGCACGAGAGACCCTGTCTTCTCCTGACGTCCCGCCTCTGTCGTCCTTTTGACGTCTGTGACAGCGGCCCTGTCCCGGCCTGCTGCTCATGAGGCTTTGAGGCGTCGCTGACGGGGCGGTCGCGGGACTTGGCATCCCGCCTTGACGACAGTGATTGGCGGCGCCTATGGGTGTGCGTCGGACGGTGCCCGCCGTTGCGGAGTTACGCAAACAGGCATCGCTGAATGAGCATGCCTGAATACCGCTCCCTCAAAGTTCATGGCCCGTGATAAGTGATGACTCATGACCCATTACGTCATACGACGGCTTGGGTGAGGGCGATGGGCTCATCTTGCGAGTCATATTTTGAGAGAGATTGATTAACATTGAGCGGTCCTAGGATTGAGCACCCACGGTCCCACGATTCAATGAAACACATTAACTTGATTTCAAACAAGCGAGGAGCTCAAGAAGTCGATTACGCAACATTCCGATGCAGACACTGCGCGACTTTCCGCAGCGCAATGTCAGAGAACGGCGTGGCTGGACAGTGTGCCCAGACTCGAACTCCTTTAACGTAGTAAGACCGTCTACAACGCGGTCGAGCCTCGCATCAGTTACATAAAACAAAACATCGATTGAGTCACAAGGCGCACCTGTCACGGTCACGCGAAATGTACGCCCTCACAGTCGTTAGCAAAATGTAAGACCTTACACCAGAACAGTAAAAATGTTAGCACGCCGGGGATCGCAGCCCCTGGCGTATCGTCGACCCTCAACCCGCTTACCGCCATAAATGGCAGAGGTGTTCAGATCTGGAAGCGATGCAACAAGCGGCACCGTTCGGTGCGTGTTGAGGCAGCGTCCACGGGTGTTCGCGGACAATTCTTGGCTCTGCCCCTCCCCCCCCCCCCCGCGCAGTGACGTCTCCCTGCCACGTCAGCTTCCCTCATGGTGCCACGTGGCGCCATGGTCCGATCCTCGCCAGCGCCTGTTGGCACGTGCCGCCCTGGCGCTGCGGGAGCCGGACGTTTCCTAGAACGCGACGTCGACAGCTGACCGCGGGTCGCGGTCGTCACCGGCGCTGCTCACGCGTCAGCGACTTCAAAGCTGGGCGGCTCGCGTGGGACCTACCGGCCACGCGCCTCGCGGGAGGGGGCGGGGCGCGGCGGAAACGGAACTGGGCGTGGTAATCGCCCTGGGAAGCCGTGGCACTCAGCGCGCCATGTGCCCCGGTGCGCCACGCCCGACCACGTGCTGTCGCCGGCGGTATTTCTGCAGTCCGCGCGTCGGAGTGAGGCGCCTCAGGCGGCGCGGCAGCTGACGTCAGCGGGCCGGTTGTTCGACACGCAGATTTCATGGCGTCGTGGCGATGAGGTGTGCTCACGTGATCAGGCGGTGCGAGTCGTCTCTTGGCACGGCAGCAAGCCCTCTGCATGCTCCGACTCTGCAGTTTGTGGGACATGTTGCGCTAGCCTGGCCGCGTCTCAAAGCAATAAGCTTAGCACACTTTTTAATAAAAATAAGGATAATCAAACACGTGACGATAATCATATCCCAGACATCCAAACTGAGACAAAAGGAATTGCCAGGTATCGCCCAAAAGTCAGCCAACCTTTTGTTGATAACCCGTAGACGTCCTGAGGCTAAAGAGCAGTGCGTCAAATCGCCGCCTCCTGTTTCTCTATTGGCCATCTCTTACAACCACTTCTATTTCATGGCCTACAGCTGTTCCCTTCTCTTTCCTCTGCTGTGGTCGGTCCTAGTTATGTCTTACATACAATAGTCCTCTGCTTTTCCTTATGCTAATTGCTGTTTTAAGACGCGTCCACTGCAGTGATCATTCGCCATCCTCTTTCCTCCGACGTCACCCAGCCTGCTCGTTCCTTTCTCGGCTTTCGTCCGCTCCTTCATCGTCTTCTGATACCCGATCCGCTGACGGGTTTTCCATCCAAGCTCTGCTCAGCCATGCACGGCTGCGGCTTGTCGCTCCCCCCGCTGGTAGTCAAATAAAGTTGCAGAATGGTGCATTGATGTGCAAGCCTCAGGTCTTTGTTCAAACAGTCAAAGTACATTGCTAAAGGAGCATTTAATTACACCCTTTGTGTTAACAGTATACTTGTTTACAGTTCTATGACCGAGGATTTTTTTCCTGTAATTGAGCAAAGCGGAGTCGGGTCTAACAACTCTTCGGAAAAATCAATGTGTGAGACTATAAAGCCAGTCAGCGCGCGGTTGCATCTCTCGAGCACAGCAATAATTTCAACGACATAAAAACGCTTAAAGCTGTTTCTTTACCTTTTCTTTTTGGCAGCACGTCAGCCCGTTGTTCGAAAAGGATCTGAAGCGCTTTTTGTTGTTCATTTGTTTATTCAGGACATGAGGATTCCACACACAAAAGCCCAATCACGGAAGCAGTTTAGTTCTATAAACGATAAATATGCGACACACACACACACACACACACACACACACACATACACACACAAACACACACACACACACACACACACACACACACACACACACACACACACACACACACACACACACACACATTACACACAGTCGCACATCAAGTCATCAAGAGAATGTTCCACGTGTGCCGGTGAATCTAAACTTATCAGATCGGAATGAATCGTTGGATGGAAAGTCAGTTGAGGGAGAATGCTGCAAAAAGTGATTGCAGGCAGCGGGTAGTGCGACAAATATATTGTTAACAGTGTTGACCCTTGCGAATGGCTCGTGCAAAAGGCTGATGTGCCGAGAACGCCGGACGGGTGTAGCCAGACTGATCAGTGAAGTCAGGTGAGCGAATTCAAGCCTGTGATGCTATACGCTGTATAGAAGTAAGATGTCAGACGGAGCCAAACGTGCCTTGATGGATGCTGTTTCGAAGAAAGCGAGAAGATCTCACAATCCAGTGGAGGACACCGGGACTGGCTACTCGAACCCAACCACATGAGAAACGGGTGTTGTAATCTTTTGAACCGGGCGAGATGGGAAGCGGCAGCACCGCTCCAAATAACGCCACCGTGCTCCACCAATGATCTCATATGAGCGTTGAAGGCACGAAGCAAAATATTGTGATTGAACCGCGCTTGACGAGGGCACGACGGCATTTGCACGCTTCGCATGAGAAACCCCAGCGTCCTGCTTGCTTTTGAGGCGGCTGAATCTATGTGATTGGCAAAGGTGAGTGTGGTGTCCAGGAAGACCCCAAGGTCGCGAATCTGCTGGCAGTTATCCAAGCGGTGACCGTCTAGTGCGCATGAGTAGTGAACAGATGACGTGCGGAGGGTAAATGAAATGGTATTGCACTTAGCTGGGCTCAATTTCAGTCCCCGGTTTTTGAACCATTCACAGAGGCGATCCAAATTCGCCTGAAGTGTAGGGCAATCCACTACGTTGTCGATTCGGGGCCAAATTTTTACATAATCAGCGTACATAAGGCACTCACTCTCAATTTGGTCAGAAACATCAGCCAGAAAGCAGGCGAACGGCAACGGTCCTAGGATGCTGCCTTCCAGGACACCAGATCGCACTGGAATCCAGTCAGATGGCTTGCCGTTCAGCACTTCGCGTTGTGAACGATTGTTCAAGTACGACTCAAGCCAGCTGTGGGCTGTCAGCTGTTGCATGGATGAAAAAATAGCAAAGCCTGTGTAGCAGAAGAAGGTGATTCACGCTGGTGAATGCTGAAGAGTAATCGGTGTAAATTGCATCTGTTTGTTTACATTTTGAGACAGATGTCCAGCAGTGTTCAAGAAACCATGAAAGGTTGTGATGCAAGAGCGCTTGGGAAGAAATCCGTGCTGGGATGAGGGAAGGGCGGGCAAACAAAGCTGTTATAGGCTATTGCTCACAATTTTCTCCAATATTTTTGAGCAAGTAGGAGGCAAGCCTGTAATTTTCAGACAGCTTTTTGGATCCCTTCTTGGGGACCGATATCACCCTCGCTTGCTCCCACATGGCGGAAAGACGCCAGGGCTTAGAGAAAGTTTGCATATTATTTCTAACGGAATAGCTTGGTCCTCGGCACATTCCCTGAGAATCCGGACACTGAGCCCGTCGAAACCGCAGGCCTTGTGTGCACTGAGATCGCGTATCAAGTGCGCCACACGGCCATGTGGTAAGGTAAAGAGGTCCAACCCAGGTGCACCGAACAAAGGTGGGTCAGGCAATACACGAGCGTCAAGGTATATATATATATATATATATATATATATATATATATATGACATTGTTGAATTAACTAGTACTATGAAGCCGTTCAAATCTGTCAGTGGGATTTGCCGAGGTCACCGCCTTTGGCAAGTAGTAAGAGCAGCATCAGGTCCACTTTGGAAGGGCGGCCGCTGACTTCGCCATAGTATAATCCATGGCAGCTTGTGCACAGCGCAATTATTTAACTAATACCTGGGTGAGCAGCGCCTAGTTAGAGCAGCATTATATATATATATATATATATATATATATATATATACCCAGAGCAACCTTAAATATGCAGTATACAGGCCATCAATGCATTTCGGAGAGCTTTCTTTTTGTATTTTTAAATATAACAGTTGGAGAATTAGCTAACAACAGGTGTCGTCCTTTTGGGAGGCGCCGTCTCGATTTGCATGTGTGACGTGCATTCATGATGATCGACATCTGTTGGGAGATCCAGCATTATAACATGTGCGTTGTCACGTCCACTAATAAAGACACCGCTGACCAGCAGGGCGACGCCCGTGGTTAACTAGCTTTCCAACGCTTGTGCCCGGTGGCTAGAAAACAAAAAGGCTTCAAACTGCACTAGGCTGTGCTGGTTCCGTTCTCCAGGCTTGATGTTCAGCATGTCAAATCGGGAGGTGACTCTGAGAAGAGCCAGAGTATGCTCTATGCAGGTGCTCTGGCTGTGAGTGCCCTTCAGCGCTGCTTTCAGCGACTGCGGGAACTGAATGTTCTCGGCAGGCACTCACCATCCAGCGAGTTTCCCAAGAACTCCATAAAAAGCCAGGGCATGGAAGTTAAGGATGCAGTCCGCAGGGTTCGGGCTGAATGCACTGCCAAGTTAAGGATGCAGTCCGCAGGGTTCGGGCTGAATGCACTGCCAAGTTAAGGATGCAGTCCGCAGAGTTCGGGCTCAATGCACTGCCAGCTTCCACTGCACTTGAACAACACCCCCTGACAATGGCAGAGAGACAGCTGGAGCCGTCCACTCTGCTAGGAAGGAATGCTCGGTTTTATTCGAAGTACTGCGGCCCACATGCGTATTGCTGGAGGCATGTGGGTTTTGTGCGGTTTTTGGTGAGTTTTTGGTGAGTTTATGGTGAGTTAATCCAGTCCGTGTTCCGCGTGACAGCCCGCCCACAAATGCGGTACGATGCACCGTGACGTCAGCGAAAGAAATCACATCAAAACAGCACAACTCAGGGGCCCCAGGTCAGCGGCATTTGAGCGCAACAGCCGGCGGGGCGTGGGGATATACCACAAGCGTTGTGGCACATGAGAGACGTGTCTTTTACACTGGAGAGACAGCACTCACGAGAACTTAGACGCCGAAGCGTATGCTGATCCTCAGCGCTTTCGAGAGCTACCGGCTACTTTGCACGCCACGCAGTGCAGCTGCCATCCAGACGATGGGGCATTTACCACGAAAACAGCAGCCGTCACGAGATGACACACTTTCTGTTCGATCTCCTGAGCCGTACCAGCCGACAAACACCTCATCTCCGGAGCTGTGCCGCGCGAGCCGAGGGGCCTCTGGACAATGGGAGCGGGGGGTGCAGACCCTGACCCAGTTCGCGAGACATACTGGTCACCGGGGCAGGTGGAGGGGGGGGGGGGCGTCACACATGTCGTGCTACAGTCCGGACGGCGTCCCCAGCGACAGAGACTCGGGCGGTCATGCGTCAGACCAGCGGCTGGTCGGCCGCGAGGCCGCCCGGCCGCGTGACACCCTTGTGACAACGCCACGCGACACGAGGCTGGGCGGCGTCCGAACAGTCTCGGGTCGCCCAGCACGCGCCGTCACGACTCGTGACCGTGCCGGCTATCCAGCCGGCAACGGCGGGTGGCGGCACATGTGGGCGCCCCTGGCGGTCACGGCCGCCGCCACATCCGTCCACCCGCAGCGCGGGAGCTTTGTGAGGGCTTGGGTCGAGGAGAGGTGACTGAGGCGCGGCGACCTGCGGTCTGTCGGCACGTGGCCGTGTCTCATGTCCGGCGGTCGAGCTCACGAGGTCAGCTATTTGTTGTCCCTTGTCCTCGAGCTGGGCCATGCTGCTGGTCCAGGGTCATGGCGGACGCTGAACGATTGCGAATGAGGTCAGCAAAGTCGGAAGGACAGCGCAAGTCGCGAAGAGAGGCATGATGCGTGCTCTCGCCAACAGACAGATTTACACCTCTTTCAAGAAGAACTTAAAGAATGAACCGCAGGACCCGCCTTGACTCTCCTCCACACCGCCGTGCACTGAACACAGTAGAGAGCAGCAGAAGCCAAGCCTGCCTGTCCCAGCCGGTGCAAGCGGTTGGACCACCGTCACGCGCCGCAGCTTCAGACAGTTCTGATGCGCACCACACTGCTGTCAGCACCAGACAGCTCTGATGCGCACCACACTGCCGTCAGCATCATACAGCTCTGATGCGCACCACACTGCTGTCAGCATCAGACAGATCTGATGCGCACCACACTGCTGTCAGCACCAGACAGCTCTGATGCGCACCACACTGCTGTCAGCATCAGACAGCTCTGATGCGCACCACACTGCTGCCAGCATCAGACAGCTCTGATGCGCACCACACTGCTGTCAGCATCAGACAGCTCTGATGCGCACCACACTGCTGTCAGCATCAGACAGCTCTGATGCGCACCACACTGTTGTCAGCATCAGACAGCTCTGATGCGCACCACACTGCTGTCAGCATCAGACAGCTCTGATGCGCACCCGCTGCTGTCAGCATCAGACAGCTCTGATGCGCACCACACTGCTGTCAGCATCAGACAGCTCTGATGCGCACCACACTGCTGTCAGCATCAGACAGCTCTGATGCGCACCACACTGCTGTCAGCATCAGACAGCTCTGATGCGCACCACACTGCTGTCAGCACCAGACAGCTCTGATGCGCACCACACTGCTGTCAGCATCAGACAGCTCTGATGCGCACCACACTGCTGTCAGCACCAGACAGCTCTGATGCGCACCACACTGCTGTCAGCACCAGACAGCTCTGATGCGCGCCACACTGCTGTCAGCGCAGCGCTATGGTGGCTGGGCAGCTACATGTCTGCCTCGGCAGCTACACGCTGTAGCAGCAGCTGCAGCAGGCTGTGGTGGCGGCTGTTTCCCGGGCCGGCCGACACACTCGCCGGATTAACACTGCGTTCGTCTTCACCCAGAGAGGCCTAACCTTTCGGTCGCACGCAAGCATATATTACGCCGTGCATGGACATGGATGGGAAGGAAAGTTTGATGGAGCATAACCAAAGCGTTATAAAGGGGAGAGGGCATAGTGTAACGTTACGCTCAGCAATGGTCGTAAGTCACGCTGGTTTCACTCTGAACATCTTAGAATTCCATTTATAATATCTTCCTTAAAAGCTGGATACCGTTAGCCTCTTGTCAAGGAAAACAGCACGCCTCTCTTTGTTTCGCTTCCCTTACTCAATCAGATGCCACACCTTGCCTTTAAGGACGCTGCGCTTGATATAGCGTGAGCAAGCGAAAGGGTGGTTATCGCACAGCATGCAATGTGTAACCAAAAGGAGGAGCGGGCTAAACATGGTAAATAGTGCACCTGCAAGCTGAGCACAGTGTTAACGGCGCTATCACAGCGTTTTCAGCATACTGCTGTGATTTGAATGACGGCAAAACACAAAAAACAGCTTGTAGAACGACAATATCTGCAACAGATCTATGAGCCGCGGGTCTACGAACTGAATTTTTGAACATATTCACACTGACATCATGTGATTACCTACCGATTCTGTGGTTTTTCATAAGCGCACTGCCTTGCATCTCTCCCAACATGAAGCGCCGAGCAAAGGTGCAAGGACCTGCAGCCTCCACCTGACACAGTGTCACAAAATAACCGCACACTGCTCCGAGCAACAAAACTAGAGTATCGGTCTCTTGTAGTGCTCGCTTGACCATCTCCTTTAAACAAATTTCCCTCGCGAAAAAATGTTCTGATGTATGCACCCAGCTTTCTATGTAGCGGCTTCTTTGTGCTCGTGGGACGAAGCAGCACTCACTGAGAAAGTCTCTCCCAATCACACACTGACGGCAAGAACTGTAGCAGCGGGGCTGTCATCACCGACAGCCTTCAGAACTAAGTGGAACTCGATTCCTGGGTAAAATTTGGGTGCTATTTTCAGATCAGCGTTGCGTGAACCAAAGGAGGGTGACAAACATGAATTCAAGCAGCGTCTTCGGCACGAAAGTATGACGGCAGTATGTTGTTCTGACCTCCCCAGACATTAACATATCCGTGTTCTCCGTCAACCGGATCCGGATCCGGGTCGGGTCAGAACCCCGAGCGGGGCTCAACGCCCGTCGGCCGGTGACGCACTTGACGTATTACAGCGATCCTCCTGGCGGTGGCAATGCATCTGCGACCCCACGCGTCCCCCTCCCCCCGCCGGTTCTATAGCCGCCGGACAGAAATAGGCCGCTGGTCGAGCGTCCGTCGACGACGACGGCCGACGAGCGTCGCCGGTCGCCTCCGACGATAGCGCAGCTGCCGGAGCCGACGGCACGCGGCAACCTCGTGCCGAGACAGAGATGGTGTGTCGCAAAGCTGGCGGGAGCGTGCACGCGCGGGGAATGGCCGCTGCTGGCTCAGTGCACGGGGTGGATACCCCGCAAACGCTGGTCAGTGAACTGAACGGCCCTGTCTCTGACTACACCGGCGGATAGCGCTGTTTTGCCCTTAATCTGGTTCTGAAGACCTACTGCGTTCACAATTAGAGCTAACTTTTCCAGGGTGCGGTGTTATTACGTACGTTTGTGTTTCTTGCCAAAAATGCTGGCAGAACGCACGTTAATACCCCGACAGCTTGATTCAAAAGGCCCAAATAGAGGTGTGTTGGGGGTGGGGGGTGGGGAGGGGGGGGGGGCTGGAATATGATTCCAATATCACCGTCGAGTTTGCACCTGTGACGTACACAACTATGCTTGACTACGTGACGGCGGAGCCGGCTTCCAAATCAGCCGCATATTCCATGAGAAAATGAGGAATCGATTCATTCGCAAACTGGAGTTAGCTGGGTTGCATTCGAACCTACCTTATCGACTAGAAACATCGATGAGCTGACTGAAATATATAGACAAATAATAGCAGCCTTTCCGACTCAGACAGACAGACAGATGTTAAACAAGCAGCAAACGGAGCACTGACTGTTTTTCTGTCTTCTCGCCAGAGTAAATGTATGATGCATGATTTCTTAAAGCATACAGGGTCTTTCAAGGCGTAGATGCAAAGACAATGCCAACGGCCAGGCTTTGAACTCAATGAGCTGTTGCCACACTCCGCATCCGTGCACTACTGACCCGTGCATTACCGACCCGTTTATTACTGATCTGCCCACCACTGAGCGGTGCACTACTGATCCGTGTACTACTAACCTGTTCACTATCTGCCTGCACTCTATTGACCTGTTCACTACCAACTTGTGCACTATTGACCCGTGTTCTCCTGACCCGCGCACTTCTGACCGATGTACCTCTGACCCGTGTTCTACTGACCTGCGATCACTAATCTGATCACTACTGACCCGCGCACAACTGACCGATGTACTTCTGACCCATGTTCTTCTGACCTGTGATCACTGATCCGATCACTATTGACCCGCGCACAACTGACCGATGTACTTCTGACCCGTGTTCTTCTGACCTGTGATCACTGATCTGATCACTTCTGATCCGCGCGCGACTGACCGCCTAGTAATCGACAGCTAATAAAAAGCCTGAATCCAACATATCCCTCAGCCGCATGCGTGTTCTCTTTATCGGGCGACCAGCGATCTGACCTGTCTCAATCAAGAATCTTGTATTGCCTCAAGCCTGAACGACTTCAGATTCTCTGAGACTAAGATTTGAATGCCGATTCATATGCATTCAGAACTCCAACTAAGATTCGGGGCGCATGGGCTGACTAAGAAATGGGAAAAGGTCTGTGCTCTTGAAGCCTCCATTTGCTTACCTTGCACCGCTGCCGGACTGCTGATAATTTTGTCTGAGCTAAGGGCAAAATGTCTGGTTTTGCGAAATCTGTGGACCACTGCCCACTGCCGCCTTTGTTCCACAAATTCAGTGCTGCCAATAAAAGTGATTTCATTTCGGCCGGTTCACTGGTTTGTCCCCTAAGTAAGCCCAAGTTTTAAGTTTTCTCAGGGCTCAGCTGCGGCATTTGTCTCGAATAATCCGGCGCGGTATAAGGAACTAAGCCGTCATTCCAGTTCTAAACCATGAATGACCTCAGACCAGTCGGACGCTAGTGCCTGGGCCCAGTATTATGATATTCATGGGCGGCACCGACCACGGCAAAGCTCGGATAGGTTCATCACGCTCAGAATGAGCGCGATTGGAGAAACTTAAACGGTTTTGCAAGCTTATAGATGATCTCATTTGCTATAAGTGGGCTCATTGGGCAGCCAGAAGTGATGCCTCGACTTCATCGTGCGCCTCCCGTTCTCTTCATACCCTTCTTCCCAAGCTCGCTCAGCTCGTTCGGAACCGGCAGTATGCATAATTCGCCGGCACGTCCTCAACGGCGCGTGGGCCGGACCAGCCGCCGCGCGCCCGTCCCCGGCGGCCCGCCGACTATACACAGCCGCACCGGCCAAGGTCAGCGATCTCCGCGGCAGACGGTGACTCAGTCCCGGGGGCGGTCAGCGTCGGTCAGCGTCGAATGCCCCGGGGTGGTATGACGCAGCCGCCGGCGACCCGCGCGCCGCGCGCCGCCCGCCGCCGCCGCCGCCCGAGGGCGTTCAACTCGGTCGGCTGTGTCCCTTCGCCGCCCACAGAAAATGCGCTCCGGGCCTGGTGCGGGCACAAGAGCAGACGAGTATCATGCTTATGAGCTTACAAATGGGCTTACAAGGGCTTTAACGTGAAATGGTGCAGTGTGATATTAGAACTGCCGTTTACACGGCTAGGTGGAGTCGTTGATGAACCATCAGATTGACTGACCTGCTAGTGCCCAGTTTCCCAGACAATAACACAGACCGGTCGTTTAGCAAGCGGAGGCAAAAGTCAAACATGACTGTTCTTCACCTGCTGGCTTCGTTGTGCGCAGTTTCACGGGTGAGTTTGCTGAAGTTACGCGAAATGCCTGCCAGCGTATCAACACTCGTGACTATTTCTGGACGTAAACACTTTTCGGTGATTGCGAGGGAAAACAAAGGAAAACCCAAAATAGTCCGGCCAGGATACCATGTGTCCATCATTTGTGCATATGGGTAGCATGAAAAACGATCAAACTGCAGACAGAAACAAGGGTGGGCTAGACTAGCCGCGTGTTGAAGTTTCGAAACGATGAAAGTACAACGCTGTGGCAGTCGTGCCACGACCGGCGTGAGCGCCTGATTGGAACGCTGCCTGCCAATTGAGTATCTTGAGCAGCTTACGTTGGACCAACGCCCTCAGTCTACGTTTGTGGTATTATTACATCGTTAGGTTGCATATAAGACACACATGGCTCAAAATTCGGAACGAGAGGTCCAGAACATTATTTTGCGCATATGTCAGGACAAATTATTGACACGGACTTGACTATAGCGCCCTAATAAATTTTGATGACAGCCATAATGACAAATCACCTGAACCATCCACAGTATAAACATCGATCGCCACGATGTTTTTCGTTCGAGCGGCAGTCCACCACGTGCGCGTTGCACAACAGCGTTGGCTCGGCACGAAGCGGTTGACAAACGCGACGACCCGCGAGTCTGAGCTGGGTCCGAGCGATGGATGGTTACGTCACGTCGGGGCATACATCAGCCTCCTACCCCACCGGAGTACGGACGCGGAGACACGGAGACACGGCTGCAGCTGGCGGTTGCTGTGGCGTTGGGAATCCCCGCCACAGCTTTGGCTCACGGTCTTTGCTGCGCAGCACCACCTCAGGGCTGCACCTCAGGGTCCTTGCCGGATATATACCGGACCAGAACTGCAACTCACCGCGCCTGTTCCGCTCCGCGCAACGCGTCCGGGTCCAGCTGCCAAGCCCAGCAAGGCTAGCCTTTATTGCTTGTCCTTTCATAAACACAAATAGCGACGAGGTTGGCTAACAATCACAAACCGGCGGCGCGTTGGGCGCGGTGCGGAGGGCGCCCGCCGGGGCCGGCCAGGGGGGGGGGATGGTTGGTGACAACAGCCCGTTGGTCGAGCGTGCTGTGCTTCTGTCGTCTTACTGTGTTGTGTTGTGTTGTGCCGTGCTTCTGTCGTCTCGCTGTTTTGGTAGATGTAAGCAAAAACAAATGAACTGGGTGATAAATGAGCCGCTGCTCGCCCGAGGCGCCAGCACCTCGTCATATGTAAATAGTCACATATCTATAAATGATGGGGAACGCGGATGCAAGGCAGTGCATCCTTGGAGTTTCAGCAGCTTTAGGGGCTCGGCTAACAACGCTGGCAGACATTCGCCAATCTGGCTCCCAAATAAGGACGTCGATACAGTCCTGACACCTTGTTTGAACATTTGCCAGCGGATGTCGAAGTTTGCCCACGGTTGACTAACGTGAGCCGCGCAGAGGTAGCCTGGTGGTTGAAAAGACGTGTAGTTATAAGGTCCGAAATAACATGACATATTCACTTGTACCTAATATGCATTGCTTTGCCACAATCGGCATCGCAATGTAAGCAATGACGTGCTAGTGTTGCACGTGGACAAGGTACTTCTCCGAATGTATTCAAGCCCCATCGCACCATTTCCCATAGGACAAACAAGCACGCACCGCAGAGTGAACTTGAGCCGGCACCTGACGTCATCGGATGCCCGCAATCAATGAAGCAATATCCTCCAGACGGTTCAGAACTAGCCCTACTATTGTTAGGACCGCAATACGATCAATCGATAGCCAGTTTCTTGAATGGCCAGGGCAGGCAGGTCTTCCCTGCGCAAGTGTGTGGGAGCGGGCCAGTCAGCGCAGGCCCGGACCATGCGCGAGACTGGCAATGTCCCGTCTTGCTGCATGACGGCTTGGTCCCCTCGGCCCTCAGCTGACCTTCTGTGGGAGCGGCGTCCCGCCTGGTCCCCAGCCGGTTGCTGCCAACAGACCGGAGGTCACGAGCGCCCCCCGGCCGCCCGGACCGGCGCCCGACGGCTGACGGGGCGGCCCACTATCGGACGGCCTGACCCCTGAGACGTGACCTCGGGGGTGAGGCCGCCGCTGGCAGCCGGCCGCGCGAGCTCAGCAGCGTTGGCCGGAGGGGAGGGGCGGCCCACATCCATCCCTCCCCCCCCCCCCCCCAGCACGGCCGCCTTCAGCGGCGTCTGGTCGTCTGGCGATGCTGGAAGGACTGGCAGCGCGCGGCTGGTCGTCTGGTGATGCTGGAAGGACTGGCAGCGCGCGGCTGCAGGCACGGCGAGACCTGTGGCGTGCATGTGGAATGGTAGCACAGTGGCGTCGTTCGCTAAATAGGGTCGAGAAGGGGGGGGGGTCTGAGCTGTGAGAAATGATGTGTCCTGCCTCAAAATAAGCCAACTAACAGGACTCGCCACGGAGATGACTTACGTTCTTCCCAACGCTGGGGCCTGGAGCCCAAGTTAGTAAAGGGGATGGGGCTGAAGCCCCCAACTGGATAGTAAACTACATCCCTGTGTTGACACCAACTGCAAGACGTCAAACTCAAGAATATGCTCGCAGGTGTGCAGTACAGAGGAGAGTGACAGATTTTCGCAACATGAGTCAGAAAGTAATAGAAGCGTCCTTTGCGATCAATGCACAGCCGTCTTATGATCACCCATCGTGCTCCCATTGCTCGGGGTCAGATCGAAGATCGAGCGTGTGCAGCGCGGGATTGGACTCCATCTGATGTGCAGCGGCGGAACGCTAGACCATGACGTGATGATTTTTATCTGCGTACTGAGAGCTTATCCCACCGATCCCCCACCTCCCCCCCCCCCCCCATACGCGCAAAAAAGTCGGTAGACTAGAAGCCACTTAAATGGAGTTCACGAATATAAGGCTTCGCAGCTTTTCTCAACACTAAAAAAACAGGCACGACGGCGTCATGGCTGACGCACGAGCAGGCGAATTTCTGTTGCTTCAGTCATGCTTGCGACATGGTTCCACTGTCACACGCTCTGCGTCATACCTCCCCTCCCACACGACACTTGCGCACGCGACGTGTGCACGACTAAGAGCTCACGTGGTGAGCGCGCGGTCCGCGAGCGCCGCGCCCTGCCTTCGCGCCGAAATAGTCGCCTCTAACCGGGACCGTCTCGCTTCCGGCACCGTCCGGCTTTGGTCGGTGGTGGGCGGAGGCCGCCGGCCGGTGATGGCGACTTCGAGCAGGTAATGGGCAGCTGACACCACGCGCGTGGGAGCGAGGTCCAGGCGCGCAAACGGGCGACGTCACCAGGTGACGGATGGGCCACCGCGTGACGTCATATGTGTGGGGTGACGTCACATGATCGATGGTGAATAGACGACAGTTGTTGTGCGAAATTTCATCGGTAGTGAATTATTTACGTGTTATTCCTTTGTTTTCAAGGCAACCACCTGCGACTTTATTTTGTGTTGATTTCTCGTTATGATTTGGCACGCTTAGTATCGGCCCACTAACCCGTTTCTAAATCGTAGTCCAAGCGCTTGCATGTGTTACGTGGTCACGTGATCAGCGTAGCTGTGACGTCAAAAAGATACATTAAACAGCCGACTGGAGGCTACCACACAGACTCTCCGGAATGGCTTTTGCCAGCCGGCCTTTTCAGATGAACATTTTGAAAAAGTCGGCCTACGAATTAGTACTATGTTCTGAGGGGATGCCAATTGCCATGACTTTAGACGCAGGGCAACGTATGATAACCAAAATAACAGATGAATTCGACATTGTGGCAGCTATATCATCTGATGTCAGGTGAGATCTTGTAGACATTTGCTCCACCGCAATCTCTCAGGCATCTCCGAAGTGGCGGACCAAAAATCAGCTGACCCGAAGAGTTTTAATGCGGACTGGTGACACGGCCCTGCATGGCAGCCTGTCCTGGAAAACTTGGCCGCGTGGTCAGAAGGGCTGATGTCACTCCCGGGGCCGCTGGGTCAACAAACACCGCTCGCGGGGTGAGACGGCTCCTCCATCATGATCAGGGGTGTCATGTCAGAGGCATCGTCACTCATAATAAACAAAGGATTGTGTCAGATTCGCAGCCAGACACCAACTAGACCAGTCAGTTCTGAATGTTTTCGCAGGCTGACCTGTATGCTCCAGAAATGTGGGTGGCCAGGTTCGAATGTTGATGTTTAATATCAAAACCTTAATATCTTAATGTTAAATGCACCTGTTCAGTGTCGCATTCAGGAGGTTACAGTGTACAGCTAGCAGGGCACGGTACCTCTTCTAACGTACTTTACATAAGGCTCCGTGACAACTTTGGCCGTGTTTTTAACTTATGTTGCGGATAAGCTGGAACGTCTCTCCTTATTGCCTCATAGCTAACTTCTGCATACGTACCTGGGCATTTTTAGGGATCTTGAACGAATGCAGCAAGTGAAAGCGTACGGATCAATGCAGGCTGACGACTTCCGGTGCCGGGAGCCCGGCGGCGCTGTGGCAGCCTATTGTAGACGCAATGACTCGACCAGCTCCACTCGGCCCATACCCGGCACACGCAAACGACGGGAACGATGGAGTGGTATGCGTGCGAGTCAGGTGCTCCGTACGGCAGCGCAGGTCATGTCGGGAGCAGGCGAAGACGGGTCGCGGGTCTCGCCAGTCCAGCTGGGTCAATGGTCGGGAGCAGGCGAGGACCGGTCTCGGGTCTCGCCAGCCCAGCTGGGTCAGTGGTCGGGAGCAGGCGAGGACCGGTCGCGGGTCTCGCCAGGCCAGCTGGGTCAGTAGTCGGGAGCAGGCGAGGACGGGTCTCGGGTCTCGCCAGTCCAGCTGGGTCAGCGTCTTGAGTCGATCCTGACACGGTGTTGCTGTGCGATGCCACACGCCTCGCGGCGCGATTTCCGGGTCGTCGCTGATTGGCGTGCCATCGTGATTGCAGGGGTCACCGGATGCACCGCGATATGAGCAAAACACTTCCGAGCTCAGCTAGATTACGACCGACGCTCAGCGACTGATCGCCCTCCGCCTGCATTAATGAACACCCAGCACGCGGTGCTCGTGCAATTTGTGCCAGGCGAGCGGCGTGATGCTTCTTATTGGCAGCTACATGTCGAGATGCGTGCCCAGCTGCACGCCCGTCAGTTTTCTGCGCTAATGAATTAGTGAAACCGTGGAACATTGCCCCCACGTGCTACGCTATGTAAGCTGCTGAGCTGAACTGTAGCACGCATTACTCTCACGTGGTCCAACGACCAAGCTGTTGCTGACCGGAGAAGCCGTGCAGCCCACGGCCAGCCACTTAGTAGAGAGCTTGGCGACCAACAGTGAAGGAAGCCACTTGGTAGAGCTTGGCGAGCAGTAAGGGTAGCCACTTGATAGAGCTTGGCGAGCAGTGAGGGTAGCCACTCGGTAGAGCTTGGCGATCAGCGAGGGAAAATGCAAATGCATTGCGACATGTTGATATGGCAAAGGGGTATCATTTGTGGTGGTATTTAGGGCATTGAGCTTCCTCAAGCTTGAACACGTATTTAGACACCTATCTAGGAGATAAACCCTGCTGAAGCATATACATCACTTCACCCAAGTGCTGCTGAAACTGAAAATATGGCGTGTTCGGGCGCATGCGCCGTTTATAACCTAAATGTTACGCTTCCAGTCCGGTTCAACCTGGTTGGACCTGCCAGTTGCGTTAGCCCAGTTCTATCCCAATAGATGTAAGTGGGAGAGGTCTTCACAAGTGACCGCCTGGGGGGAAGTGCCCTTCCAAATTATAAGAATAACTTCTGAGCCACACCAGATAGGTTTACCACACCCTCATCGCCTTAAGAGAGAACAATTTAAAGTATTCTGAAGGTGCTTCTAATTTATGATCTGGCGAAGGTGAAGCCTGGCACGGCAGCTTCTACTTCCGACTTCCAGTACTTAATCGCAACCTCCCTTCTTTTCCCATCGCTTTGATGTAATTGGCTGTCTGTCAGGTAGGGTCAGTCACACAGTATGACGTCATACCAAACTTTCATTAAAGGTCATGTGAAGTCAACTTAGAAATACTAAAGCATCTTGACTTCTCGCGCTCATTTGGGGCAGTATGTCGATATAACTGGTACGTGTGCGAACCAGAAGTTTCTGCAAAGTATATAAAATAGAAGGGATGAAAGATGCATCGAATATGGATGTGTGGACTTGGCCTGACATGATGGTTTGAACGGACCTTTAATACGGAAATATATCAGCATGGAGGTATCGCTATAAAGCGCAACTTTAAGTCCATTCTTTGGTGCTAGTTAAAAAGCTGTGCGACCAATATCACGTAATGCAGACAATCTTGAAGACATTTTGGGACTTGCATGATTTTTAAGACATTTTGCGTGACGCATATGAACATAACTACCTTTTAAGATTGGATGAGGGAGACAGGCCAACGGTGAATGGGACAACTTCGTCATCGAACTTGGGAAATAATCGCAAATCATTAACCCTACCCCTACTAGTCATCTTCAAATAGGAAGAACTCACAGCGCGCGTGCATTACAAAATTCAGTTACCAAGCGTGGAGTTGAAGGACCGAAAGCAGTTCCCCCTCGTAACAGTAGTTGTGATCGTGAAACTACACGTGAGGCCTTCATGATGTATTTTAGTAACACGTCTGCATAATACCATACTGTATTTTAAGAACATACTAAAATTATCGCTTAAAGGGAGTGTTTCACACTTGTATGGGAGTTTGAACTTAGATGGCCATTTCAAAGATCATTCAGTGCAATTCACAGTCATGGTCTTTGTAAGACCTCAAAAGTTTTTGTTTCTGACCTTGACGTACACGAACTTGCGCAGGCTTTTTCGCTATTTAGCGTGAAATAATGCTGTTTAAATGTTACCCGGACACATATGACGTCAAATGGCGATGCAGTACTTAAAGCCAGTAAAAATATAATCATCGAGTTATTCGTAATTGGCGGAAGTAGGCACGATTCGTGGCATCAACGGACAGCAGCTCGCCTGCAACCAGAGTAATGCGTGGAATGCAAGCTCCCAACACGAATAACATTTTGTGGATAATACAGAATTTGGGCAGTGGTATTACTTATGACGGAGATGAGATTGAGAATCGGAAAACTGAAGAATAGCATCATTAATCGAGTATGTGAATGCAAGCAAAAGCAGAAAACTGCCAACACATATATACAAAAAAATTAGGGCAAAGGGTCAAAATACACGTGCACAACGATATTCGGACCCAGCAAACGCACACCAGTTAGCAAGACACCTCTCGGCAATTTAGAACACTACAAATCATTCAGCCTGTCCGCTACAGTGGCAATTTTGACACGGTTACTCTGGCAGCAGCTCTGTAGTCATACCAAACGTTCCATGATGCAATCAAACGATGACATAGTGAGGAATACATTGACCGAGTGATGAAATTTGGTCGTCTAGAGTAGCTTTTTGCACTTAAAGCATGCGCATAGGTACAGGTTCATTCCGTTAATTTTGTCTGATAGTTGCCTCAATGTGTTTCAACGTGGAAGATTATCTTTATTATAATATTTTAAACAGAGTATTTCCGAATATACTCGCTGTTGGCTATTTTCATCGCCAGAACTTAACGTGCCTTTCCTAACCCATGTCTTCTTGAAAACTTCCTGATTTACTCCAGTCCAGTCTATGGGCTAACGTCATAAATGACTGCTAAGGTAATACATGTATCCAACCCGCAGAGTTGCTACACCTGCATCTCAAATGACTCACTTGTCATCCCTACCGACGAATGTTTCACACTGCTGCTACCACCATCTGGTCATCATATTGCATCATCTCGTCTCGCGCCGCGAGCGCGCGCCAGCTCACTGGCCCGCGCCGCGTCCGCACAGGACACGTGCGTGACGCGACGGCGCAGGCCGCGCGAACGGCGTCGTCGCGGCGCGGCGCGGCTGTCTCCCTTCCCGCGGGGCATACGCCACTCGGCCGCCTGCCAGCTCCGGAACCAACTGCCCCCCGGGGCGTCTGACAGACGTCTGTGGTCACCACGTCAGCACTGGGAGAAGTCCTGGCCGCACAGCAAGCTGACATAGCATGGCTCCTCTGAGCCGTGAAGGGCGGTTCGGGCGGCAGAAGCCGAAGCGAAATGCTGTGATGGCACGGATTGCTGGACGGCACTGGCTGACTTGCACCGGACGGTACTGGCTGAGTTGCGAGGCAGAGATGAAGACGAAGACGGGGGGGGGGGGGGGGGGAGGGGGAGGGACAGAAACGAAAGACTGAAACAAACACATGGACGGATGGGACTAGTGATTACTACATATCGTTATAAGATACCCGAATGAGGAACGACGTTACACATGCGTGCACCGTCAAATGTATCGCCAACGTTAAACGTAGCACAATCGTCGTTACTGTTGTGGCATGCGGTACTTTTTGCCGGTTTGGGGGTTAGAACGGAGGGATAGAAGTACATCAGGGAGCAGGCGGCCAAGAGCATATGTTTTAGGAAGGGAGACGGTGATCGACAAGGTCAGAAGAGTCTTTAGACGCTTGATTGGCGTCGTCCATATCGCGCTGTCATCCGACTATCATAGCCTGACGGCAGGCATTAGAAGACTTTAAAAACGCCCTTGGAAGGCACCCAATGAACGTCGTCCTTGTAGACAACAGTCACTGCTTGTGGCCACACCGCAGACTCCGACGGCGGAGGCACTGTTCTCCAAACATCCCGTTCGTCGCCGACTCGTCTTGTTTATTCTCCCATCGTTTTGCAACAATGATGTGGAGTTCGGCGCCAGAGTGCTCAAGTTACAAAGCTACAAACAAAAGAGCCGCACATTATTTGTAAGAAAAACTGTTCGAAACAACACAGCAAATAAACAAGCATCATAAAACGTAGTGCAATCTTTGTATTTCACCTGTATGGACGCTATGCAACCATGGAGGCTGGAGAGAACCTGCTGGATAGAGGCCATGGCCAGCACGGCCTGATACCGCGGCTCTCTCCCCTCGCCTGTATGCCCGGTTGTGAACTGAATGACTAGGCTCAAAAGTATATCATCGTTTGAGGCTTAGGCCTGATCCAACGATGGCAAAAGATCCAGGCAAGTTGAAATCATATCAGAAAAGCCTGACAGCCGAATCGAGGTGGCAGACGGGATCTAGCTCAGGCTGTGAGAGTCGAGTTGGGTATTGCATTACGCTTGAGAGTTTCATCCTTTAAGGTGCTGTTTATTTTGGAAAAAACTTCGGCAATATGTTCTAACCACTAGGCAGCATTGTGGTTGATCCTATTTTAAGAGAAGGCGATCGACCTGTAACCGAAGCACGATTTAAACGGGCCTGCCGAGCGGCTCAACGCCCTCACAAAGCAAGAAGCCAGAGGCCGGATTACGGTTCCAACCCCGCCCCGGTTGCTAAGGGAAGCTACACTTAAACGAATTGGCCCTGGCTGAGGAGTCAAGGGCCGGTAAAGACCCCCGACTCTAAGCAACGCTTCTAGGTTCTGAGTGAATAGGAAAGCCGACACAGATACGTATGACTGAAGTATTTGGTTCGACTTAAATGCCGTAACTTGTTCAGTGCATTGGCGAGGAACATCACGCATATAAATCAGGCAGTTCCAACAACCTTGTCCCACGCAGAACATCGTGGAAAATGGATAGATGGATGCATTGATATTTCAACTACATGCCGTTATAGAAACGAGTATCCGTGGTGACATTTCTTTCGATAAGGCATACGGCCCGAAATATCAATGCATCCATCTCTCCATTCTCCTGGATATTCTACGATGAGTAGGGGTATTAATACTCTTATTCGAATTCAATTGTTTACAGCTAAAATGAGGTAGAATTAAACCCTTCAGTCACGAAATGGAAAAACTTTCGCCCCATGTTTGGGCCATAGGACAATATTCGTTTCAAAGGGGATGGGCCTGCCAAAAATCGCTTTTGTATGAAGTATTGAAATACCGCCGCATATTCACCGGACTATTTTGAGATACTTTGTTTTGTTACACATGTTCTGTTTGGGCTGTTTAAATTCTGCAAATTTAGAGTTTATACACGGCTCCAATGTGGGGCCAGACAGCAGACCGGACAGCGATGCTTCCATCATCGTCATTACTTTCCCCCATGATATTTCAGCCAAAGACAAAGCGCAGAAGTGGCAGTATTTCAGGTGCTCGGAATTTGTTATGGCTGACACTGCGTTTTTGGAGTCAGCGTTGTCTGCCCGCAGCACAGAAAGTTTGTTTGACATACGTTCTCTGTAATCGCTTTGAATGCTCCATTTACCACACAAGGCGACTACCAGAATATTGCAGTCAGGTGTGGGTCAGGAAGCAATGCCGGCTTCACCCAAAGTCGCACCAATTCCGGATCCGATTCCAGTTGTATCCTCCCTCGCCGAAAGCTCGCGCCCGGCGCCAGCGGCGTGAGTTCCGCTCCTGCCTGCGGGGGCGGAAATAGCTCTGGTATTGGGACCGCGGCCGGCGGCCCGTCTGGTTGCCAGGCTGGCGCCGGAGCGTCGGGCACGTCCGGAGCTCTCGCGTGACGTCACGCAACAGCTGGCCGCGGCGTGGGCGGGTGGGGTCTGACGCCGACCGCCGGGACGGAGAGCACGGCAGGCGGTAACGGGCGTCAGCTGCCTTGTGGACGGCTGGGACAACTACGGCACTCATTACAGGATGGCCATGTGTATATGTGGACTCACACACTTGTGTGCCCAGTAAACATGAGTTTTTCTATGCGATCTCATGACACGAACGTTGGACAGTTCGTGGGCGCACTTCCCGGCTCGGTTAGAACACGAACGCCTCTCAGCAATGCGGCACTCGTCTGCAGGACGGCAACGCGGACACCGGCTGGCGCGCTGCTGCCGCAGACGCAGCTGAGCGGCCAGAGGCCGCCGTGTCCCAGCGCCTGCTGTTCGGTGCGGCAACGGTCCTCGGGTGAGGAGACCGGCTTCGTTCAAGCAGGCTGCTCGGCTGAATCAGTCCAGTTTATCAGGGCTGGGCCGGTGTTACTTGTTCATATACTCAAACCACGGCTCATTTGACTGATCCCCTAGATTTCAGTCCATCACGCCTTTACCTCACTGTCTGAGGGGACAGAATAAAGCGGGTGGCAAGGATCTCAGCACGCTGGCTAGTGCCGCCAGATTCGGCCAGCGCCCTCGGCTTCGATGGCGTCGAGCCATCCTGCGATCACGCGCTGATAAGCCAGCCTGGTTGATCTGATTAGTTGCGCCGCGCGCGTATCAGTCATCAAGATAACCCCCAGCCTGTGAACTTTGTCACAAGCACACACGTGCTGCGGCTATCGACCCGTGCGTTATCGCAACGAAAGTTCATTCGTCCCGCACGGACTTGGTTTGCGACTGCCGCACTTGGTGAGGTCGCCGCCAGATTGCCGCGATTTGCTCCGGTTGTCCCCGCTGCCGATACACTGCAGGTGAAGTCCCTCTCCTTCGGGGCTCGAACGCGGTCCTCAATTGGCGGAATCCGCATCGGACCAGACACTGACGTCGTACGCGGCCTTTATCCGACAGCACGACCTAGGGGTGTCACTTTTATACTTTCGGCAGTCTGGGGCTCCACTAATGCCGATTTGAACCCCTCTCCCCAAATGCTCTTTTGAGTGCCCTCAATGCATATAAAGACAAGTAATACTGGGTCAAATAAGTACAGAATGATGGCCTTTGCAGAATAATTATCTTTAACTATTCGTATACCAGGTAAGAGATACCTACGCGCTTTACTATTAATATCATGTTAATTTTGCACCAAATTTCATTCTGCGCGAACCCCTTGTTTGTGTTGTGCTAACTCATACACATGTTCTCTCATGCAAATGTTTAACGAGTTTTTCAAACGATAGTGCCTAGATTTAAAAGAACTGACGGCAATGTAAGGCAGCTCTTAAAAGTATAAGGTGGCCTAGATAGAATTTAACGCAAGTTTTCCCTGATAGTGGCAAGTGTATTTGTCGCATAATTGTGGCTACGGTGGTTGTACAACATGATCAGCAGTAGCGATTGTCACCATTGGTCCCTTACTTAGATTTACTAAGATGTTTTTCTGTGAATTACACACCATTCTAAGCTTTTCACAACAAGGCAGATCACATTAACTTAAAGTGGGGAGTTATTCCTCCGCAGGGAAGCATTTTGAATTCTCCGAAATATTTTACTACACATCCAATATTGAAGAAGCAAATTCAAGTGGTCGACATACGGGGAAAACTAGGTTTTTGGAGCAGGTGAAGTCAGCCTTTTCGGCCATACCCGCAATCTATTTGAGAAAGTAACACCCCTGGCACGGGTCTAGACGCAGACATCGTTCTTACTGGGCCAGCATCTGTTCGCTGAATTATATTGACTGCACTCCGATATGGGGTGCACATGCTGAAATGCACATGCACATGCATGAAGAGGTACTAAACAGTACTTATCAGTGCCGTGCGCAAGTCATGCATCTTGTTTTTATGCGGTCTCATGCTTATTTTTTACGGTTTGGGTGCTTAGTTTCAAACGAGTCATTCCATCATATTAATCCAACGAGATTTAAGATTTCCCGAAAATGCCAACAGACTAGTTTCACAGCTTACAGCTATAAGTTTTTCCAGCCGCATGGCTTGCTTTAACGCCTTCTATGGTTTCATATTTAGTGACATTGATGCGCGCAACGCCTTGGCTCGATGTTAACCAGCCGGAAGGGCTAAAGCAATCCGGCTATGATTTGCCGGTATCTTATAAGGCTCTCGACAGCTGTGATGACTGGACCATATCTATGCGTGTAATTTGACATAAAACCCACTAAAATCGGGCGAAAGCACCAGTGCGGGCATTCCACATGGTTTTTAGGTAGTTGTGGCTATTGGTTCCACCTCTGGCGAGTGTAGTTTTTTTGTCTGCAATAGTGGTGCTCATCTCTAGGCCTGGACTTTGGAACTGGTAGCAGCATATATACAGGAGAAATCGAGAAAAAAACAAAGATAGAAAGATGATGACATCATAGTTTATGCGTCAGCACCGTTCTCTTAGAGATATGTCCTCTTCAGCCATCAACAATGTGTGCCCGGCACTTGAGGCCGAGCTCGAAAACCGCCATCTTAATATCAAACCGACGAGGCCGTCTTAAAGGGAGCGTTTCACATTTGAGGATATTGAAGCAAGCGTCTGATGTGATGAAACGAGGTTACTTCTATTGGTATGTGTTTTTATGCGGAAACGACTGCTCTAGACAGCACAATTCCCTGCTTGGTAAATATGCTGCTCAATGCGTTACGGTTTGATTCCATCATCACGCCTTGCACCACATTTGATTAAGAGCCAACTGACTCCCGTAATATCCGGAAATTGCGCTCCCGAACACCACATGGACAATGCTGACCTTGATGGCCGTATGGCTTATGGAATGGCGGATTTCGAATGGTGACGTTATAATGGCGTCATGAATACCAGGGTGGCTTTGAAACTCTCACCCTGATGTACCTTTCCCCATTTTCGCGGTCGTTTAGCTCAGAAACTAGGCATAAAGACGGGCAGGATTGTGGAGAGTACCGAAAGGTCTTTACGGTGGCCATTCCAGTTCACAACCCCATATAAATGTGGAACACTCCCTTTAAGGAAGGCTTTAGCCGATTGTGATGTCTTGTGTTATTGTGATTTGTCATTGTCATTGTGTCGTTGTCACGTGTTGTCAATGTGAACTCAGAACCTGAACTTCCGATCATCTAGTCAGATTATGTTTGCGTACTCAACCTAGATTTACCGGCTCAGGGCGGGGGAGGCAACCCTTACAGCCCGAATATTTTGTTTTTTGTTTAATTAAACAGATCAGATGAAAATTTAGGCATACTATATAGGCATGTTAATGATACTACACTTAGCCACACCAGAACGTCAATAAGAGCAATGGTATGCTGAGTTGCATGTGTCCAACTTAAGTGATTTGCTATAAGTCCCATCCGATGACGTGATCTGACCGTTTGTAAATGCCAGGGCAACATGACCTCGCTGCACTGAGCCTTAAAACGCACTGCCGGGCCACCCGGGTCAGCGACCGCGCTCGACTTCAAACCGCCAACCGCGCGTCCGCCGGCACAGTATCATAGGCCCGCGCAGGGGCAAGCCCATCCCGAACACACCACGATACGGTCGATAGTGCGCGTGCACTACACTGTCCTTTGGCATTAATTGCCGTTACCTGAGCTGATCTTGACCTTTGACCTTTGATAACATAATTTCTTTCGTTTGGCCCTCGCTTGCAAGATATGCCGGCATTATCACAGATTCTTGACGACGCTGAATCCCATTACAAATTTCGGCCATTTGTAAGATATCTCGCGTAATTTTTTACATAATTTTTCGTAGGGGAAGTGTTTCATAAGTCACTCAACGATTCTGGAGTGAAATTGACCAGGGCTGTCGACTGCATTGTAAAAATGATCGTGCCTATTCCTTGCATTTTAATTTTTTAGATCCAACGATTATATCTACAGATCCTTGTGGATAATGGCTAACTCCTGCCCTTCCCCTCCAGGAGGGGGAGGGCGGCAGAACTTCCCAGTCAGTACCGGGCTAAGGAGATGGTAGGCCATTTCGTCATCAGACGTTGGTCAGGGTAGGATGGATGGCGCATCTTGCGTATCATGCCTATCTTACACGTGCTTTTTGTCACGATTTTTCCATTTTTATCTCACCACATCGGGCCTGAAATCGACAACTGGAGTCGTGCTCCCTGCAGTGCGTGAGGTGGTGGGGCAGTCGGAGCTGGCGAAGGTTAAGCAATGCACTATGACCCGGGACAAAGTGGCCGCATGACCAGCAAATCTCACCACTAATCATTGCTACGTATAGTGTCTGCACAAAATGCAGCCTCGCACGCACTGCACCTTTAAACGTGAGCAGGACAGGGCGTCAAGAGCGGACCGCAGTATGTGCTGCGCCAGAGTGTTGGCACTTTTTGCACGCAGCTCATGCCTGGATACTTGGGTATGATGGCACCATCGAAACGTCGAACTCATGTCACGCAGGGCGCAGGACGGCCGCAAGGCAGAGAAGGACGGTGTCTGTTGTGCGAATGCGGCAGAGGTGACGTTTTCGGTGAACCTTCGTGCGTATTACGAAACGTCTAAGCACTCACATGTGCGCACTCGTTCCCAGACACGCAAAACCATGGAACCATGCAACGTGTCCCATCTCTCCCTCCTCCGCTCTCCGCTCCTCCTCCTTCCGTTTCTCTCTCTCGGAGCGCAGAGAGAGCGCGGAGAGGAGATGAGAGGGCGAGATAGAGAGAGAGAGAGAGGAGAGAGAGATCGAAGACGAGATGTCTCGAGAGATATCGAGAGGAGCAGACTCTCTGAGCTCTGAGAGAGCAGCTAGGAGATGAGAGAGATCGCTAGTCCCGTCGATCTCTCTCCTATCTCTCTCTCTCTCCTCGAGATCTCTCTCTCTCTCTCATCTCTCTTCTCTATCTCTCTCTCTCTCTCTCTCTCTATCCTCTCCTCTCTCTATCTCTCTCTCTCTCTCTCTCTCTCTCTCTCTCTCTCTCTCTCTCTCTCTCTCTCTCTCTCTCTCTCTCCTCTCTCTCTCTCTCTCTCTCTCTCTCTCTCTCTCTCTCTCTCTCTCTCTCTCTCTCTCTCTCTCTCTCTCTCTCTCTATCTCTCGCACCCACGCTAAGAAAAACTTGTGCGTGAGCGCTGACCTCCATCAGCCGACCGTGAAGTTCCTGGTGAACGATTTGGGCGCAAGTTTGCCGCAAAAGATTAAGAGCTTCCGTACATTATGTTACAGATTTTTGTGCACAGTTTTTCAACCATCCCCTTTCTCCGTGGTTACGCACTGGTTGCAGTGGGCCAAACCACCGTTTGCTGTGTTTGGGCTGTGTTAAGCATAACGTTCCACAAAAATAGCGTCCGGTCCCTGATCTATCTGGAGGAGTTGCTAGTCGCACAGACGTGACTGCTTGCTATGATGTTTTTTCTGGGCAGAACCAAGTGAGCTTCGTTGGAATTAAGATTAGAGTCTGCAAACTGATTGCAAAATGAGATCGGCTGCAATGTGGAGGTGTGTGCGTCTTTGAACTGGTTCCTTGCTTAAGCGATACTGTCACACAACACGTTCTCCACAAGAAGATGTGTATGTCTGTATATCTGTCTGCATTTTTGTTTCGTCTTCTTTCGCTTGCTGACCGTGTGCAGGTTAAACAGAGGGTCATAACAGCAAGACCCCGATATTTCCACAGCACGCACGTACGAGCGTGAGGCGTGCACGTGCGCGCTGACCCTCGGCTCGGGGACTGGTTAGCTCCTTGCGCAAATGGGAAGATCCGTTTATAAGCCCATCGGATTACGATTACCGTATAGGTGGTGAAACAAGTTTAGCGGTAGCCAAGCCCTTGAGAAGATATTCACCTTGTTGCGATTTATTTGTTGTTTGCGAGCAATCACGAATATTGGGACCGCTATGAGTGGGACGCCGATTCATGTGAACAACGCCGGAGCACGAAATGTGGGAGCGTATATCGAGAACCATCGTGGGGTTTGTAGGTGTAGATAACTTACTTCACGATATTTGACGCTATTGTAAACATTGCGACAGGGAGTATGCGACAGACTGTGAATCGTGGATACAACTGCAGCTGTGCGATATCGAAAGCACCTCAGTGATAAACAACCGATAACCGGGCACAGGCCGTCGTTTGGATTTAACACAAATGCATTTGCACGCTCTTTTATGAAAGGTTGGGATCGTTTCGTTGACAATGCATTCCAGTGTTGCCAGTCCGCACTGCACAGCCTTAAAAGTACACAAAAGATGTCGTCTGGCCCTTCATTCAGCACGCATCATCAGCAAGTGACGTGTTAATGCAATTGTTTCTGCCGCGATGGAGTCGGCGGCGTAGGCCTGGATCGCTAGAGGAATGCGTCAGTCACTGCGCACAGAGACGGGGGCGTACGCATATAGAGGCCCCGGAATCGCGTGCCTCCCTTTATCCAAATTTTTGTCATGCATTGACATGTGCGTGCTGAAATATGGACAGTGAAAGCTTCAGGTGAACACGTAAAAAACACCGAGAGCGCACAATTACATTTTAGGGCACACAGGAAGCTGTGCACGCCTGCGTTGTACTAAGCTCCATTTTCGAAATTACGTAAGTTGTTCAGTGCACTTGCGGGGGGCATCATTCGCATAGGATAGGACGATAGTAATAGCCTTATTCCTCGGGGAAAAAACAGGGGAATGAAAATATAGATGGGTTGATATTTCGACTACATGCCGTTATCGAGACAAAGCAGAAGTGAATTACAAATTGTCGGTCGAAGATCCTACTCGATTTTTTAGTTGTTTTTCGGAAACAGCAAGCCACGGTTTTTACAGGACACCAACATCCAGGGAATTGAATAAAGAGCGATTGCCAGCCATTACCACAACACATTGCATATCTAAGAATTAAAATACGCGAAAATACGGGTACATGCAAACGAACATGCAAATTTTGAAGTCACTTCTGTTATTGTTTCCATAAAGGCATTTTTCCGAAATATCAACCCATCTATATCTCCATTCTCCTGTTTTTTTTTCTCTGAGGAACAAGGCTATTGCTGTTGTCTTATCTCTGTGAACGAACTCCGTTTTCGATGAACATTTATGAGCTCTGCCCCATCCCCTACTTGCGCTGCGTTTAAGAAAGCCGAACATGTGAAGCGATCGTAAAAATGGGGATGGCACGCCCGCGTTGGTTTATTCACCGATCGTAGGTGTTCAATGTAACTTTGAGACAAATGCTGGGGTGCATGTGCGTGTTGAAAAGATCGAAACACCAGAAATTAGCCTTGCTTAATAGCGGTAGGTAAATTGAGACTGGCATGGGGGTTGCTGTGTACAGGAACGGATTAGGACGGAATGTAAGTGAATCGGACGAACTTTAAATGAAAAGCACACAAAATGCCACGCTGCCTTTAATGTCGCGGTCACTTATATGACAGACGAGAATACAGTGGTGGATCTACAGGAAGGGGTCATGCCCCTCCCTGTCCTTGAGCCGAAGGGACACCGAATCTTCATTTTGGGTGCACATAACCTTTATTTTCAAGACGCACCGAAAGCTCAGGGGCACCAAAAACGGCTCCAAATGTTCAACTTTAGCATGCAAATAAAAGGAAATTGATATCTGGAAACAAAGTAAACCAAGTCCGGCGGACCATTCCATCGTACGATGTTTGACTGACTGAAAATCAGCATCTGAAGATAAAGTGTCTGAAATCCCGGAGACTTCTTTGTGTGTGTGTGGGGGGGGGGGGGGCAAGGAGTTCCAAGGGACATCACAATGGAGGGTGGTCCCTCCCTTGACCGCGATTCTGGATCCATCCGTGCGCAAATGACGCCCCCCACGCCCCGTAACTTCTTCAGAGCATAGAGCCGGGGGTCTGATGCCTGCATTCCCGCAGTTTCAACGTTCACTTACCGGCTCTGGGGCCTCGCAATCACCAACATAAAACTGCTAAGTTTTCTGTTATATGGTAACATTGAGCTTTGATGTCTCATAGCCAGTTCTGCCGCAGCGTTGACAATACCAGTGGGTGAAGTTGGAAGTTGCGTGCAAATTGGAATGCGCGATCCTACCGCGCGCGTCATCGCATTAAGCGCGTGTTTGAAATGTTAGACCTGCCAGGATATTTTATTTCGGTGTCAAGAAGCAAAAGCTGGGACACAGGCGGTACCACTTTACGTTACTTGATGAGGTCTGCCAGGTGCTTTTCAGGTCTGAATTGACTTCATCAGCATCAACGCAGTGAGACGGGCAGAAATAGAAGAACTGTTGTCCCGTGGCTGATTGAAGTAACTGCAATGGATTTGAATGATTTTCATGATATAACGATAACCATGACAGGAACAGTGCTGTCAAGCCTCATACATGAGAACTTACAGCCTGGTGGTGAGAAGGCAAGTACTTAAAGTATACTCAGCCACAGACACACTTCTGTGAATGTATCTCTCCTGAATGCTATGGCTTAAAATGATTTTTGATGGAAAAGTTTATGTGAACTACATTGTGCTGCATTTTTTCCCATATGCCTAACCTTATGTGATGTGAACAGTAAGATTGTGACTAGATCTGTGCATATTCCTAAAAGTATGCTGTGAGCTTGGAAAATGTTGAACATAGTTCAACTGAATTCAATTTTAGATCATTATTGTTTTATTGCATTTTTCTAAAAAAATTAGGTTTCAGACTTTTTAGAGATTTCTTGAAATGTATAGTTATTTAATGCTTTAACATTCTGGTCATGCACTCGATAAGACGATCTCCAACAATTGTATATCAAAGCTGATAGCTGCATATTGAAAGACTCTGTAATATATGCATCAAATTCATGGCTTAAACTTGTGTTTTTAGATTGCTTTGTATCTGAGCTCCACATGCATAGGTCCTGCAGTTTCTAGTGTTGGCATGCAGAGCATGTTTGGCCACAAGGAATTGATATAATTTGTGTTTCAGGAGGGTTTCCTATTGGGGAAGTCAACAGTGGAGGAGGTGCAGGTGAACAATGATTACCATAGCAATGTTCCATGTCAGCAGAAGCGAATTGGTTAGTGATGTGCGGGGTGGTGGGAAAATGCTCTGTGGAAAAATTATAGCTTACACCCATTTTTTCAAGGCTTCAGTGCTGACAATTAAGTGGTCTTTTGTCCATGATAACTGTGCCTACATTGTGGAAATGATTTTGTTGTGTATTCTAGGGCAAAGCATAACTGCATGGCATGGGATTTGTGTGAACAATGGAAGCACCAGTTTCAATTAAGTTCCTATGCATACTAAGCTCTATTTTTTCTTTGGCCACTGGTCATTAGTCCAGAGAGAAAGAACATTGTTGTCACTGTATTGCCTTGATACCCATGAACCCATGCAATAAAGTCACCATGTTTGTGATAATTCATATGACAAGTGTGCTAAGAGGTTGTGGCACAACCCAAACCTGAAATTGATGGGCCCAGCAGCCCTAAATGTTAGTGTTATTATCCCAGTTACGTTATGTAACGCATTAACCTAAAGGTCTGGGTTTGTGTCTAAGGAATGTGGCTTGCAGTAAACCAATAAAGCTACTTTTAGATATATCTGTTTCCCCTTTATGTAAGATTTCATAAGCTTGACTTCCCAGCTTGAAAAGCACAGTGGGAGAGTCAGGCAGCAGGCTACACTTAATTTTGAATACCTCCTGCTGGCTTAAATATTTTGTTTTGTACTAAAATTCTTGGAATATTGTTAACTGTTATGTGGTAGGCAAAATTACAAAAAAATGGTGTTGTAGCTTTTTTAAACTTCATAAGTGGATGTCTCAAAAATATTGTACAAATACATTCCTTATATATGGCAACTAATAAGCTAACTTACTAATCTGCTGCTGGAACTTGCACTGGATGTGTCATGAATATGTGTGTTCAGCATGTATGAAAGTGTAGAGCAAAGTCGGATCGAAAAATCTGACCCACTCCACTGCTAAGCAACAGTACTTTGCTACATGCCAACAACACAGACACACATGACGTTTTATAGGAATCTTGTACTGGATGCAAAAGTTTCGATTTCATCAGTGATACTCCAGCGTCTTGGGACTGATGCTGAACTTGTATGATTCAGGCCCGGTTTTAAAAATCGCTCCTTTACCTTCCTATTTTCCGTCGCCGCCCATGTATTATTCATTATGACCACACTTCCACGACTAGGCCAGCACGTGCGTGCTACAAATGTAGCCACCAGCAATCACCGGGTTAAACTCGTACATTACAATCGCATGGGGTGTGAGTATCTGCACATGCCTGCTCCCACCTGAACTCACGCTCTATAATCGTATGGGTTGTGAGCATCTGCACATGCCTGCTCCCACCTGAACTCGCGCTCTACAATCGTATGGGTTATGAGCATCTGCACATGCGTGCTTCCAACTGAGCTCACGCTCTACGAACAAATTCTTTGCAACCTGAGTATGCTGCAGTAAGAGGGGCAATGCTGGACACTTCTTTTACAACATGCATCGCAGCCACTGTCTAGATGCAGATGCAGTCATGACTGACTGTCTGTCAAGATGACTGTCTAGATGACTGTCTAGACTGTCTAGATGCAGCCATGATTGTGAATATGCGGTGTTTTTATTCCGCACATTAAACTGCAGTAAATCACCGAAAACGGGGGCGTGTTTTTCGGCAATCTACAAGAAGTACCAAAATGCAGGATAGGGAGCAGCGAAACCACACCACCAGGGATTTTGACGCTGTTGGGTGTTAGAACGCTTGTCTGTTCCGATAGTTTGGTTGGTTGGAGTGTTTTCTTTCCGGTTCACCCACTCGTAGCGAGGTTGGTTCAAATCACTTTAGACGTTCGCTATCTGCCATTGACTGGTATTGCCTGCGGCGCGTCACATTCAATTCTGCGACCAAAGCCTGTCGTTGACCTGGCATTTCACGATCAGGTGGTGGGCGGAGGGGGCAGGGCTTACGCAACAAGCACTGCTTGGCGGGGGCGCCGACCCCAGAAATCCATCCATTCAAAGGTTCGGAGGAAATCCGTAAAAATATATTACACCAATCTGCCGTTAAGCCACGAGAATGACGATTGGGATCGCTTGGAAGCTGCTGTTACGGTTTTTTTCTCTACCAACGCTATTCTCTACTCCGGGACTAATAACTGTAAGCTGTCCTCACTTATGCTTATGACAGCGCCTTGTCGCACACTTCAAGTATGATGCCACATGTGCTTTCACGGCGCAACGCAGAAATGGACAAGTGATGCCTGTGACATGTGCTCCTGGCTGATATTAATATGTGCATTATCTTGTGTACATAACCACTAACATTTCAATCGATTTCTTGCTGAACAGGGTATTCACAATCAATTGAAATATTTGCTGATGCCCACCTAGATGCCTTTCTGCCATCTGATGCATCTTCTGTGTTTGCAGTCCTGACCGACTTCTGGTCTTCTGGCCGTGTAGGCGAGTTCTATACGGGTGCTGGCCGGCTGGAACCGGACAAGTTGACCGCCCTCTTCGAGAATGATCAGGTTAGGCAGTATCGTGGCGTCGAACCAAGGTGTTAGGCCTAACACATTTGCCGAAATTATCAGCCCAAGTATGATGTTTATGACTGCGACTGTTCCCTCCCGTGTTGACGCCCGTCGGGTCCCGACGGAGTTCGGTACTCGGCTGGTGCCGGCTCCCCCTTCATGAGCACGCCCAGATAAGTTCGAACAGGGTCCAGTGGTCGGCTGACACCGGTTTCTATGTCATGATACCCGATGTGTTCCAGCGGGTTCCGGTGGTCGGCTGACATCCGTTTTAATTCCAATGGCAACCCGATGTGTTCCAGCGGGTTTCGGTGGTCGGCTGGCATCGGTTTCCATCCCAGTGACATCCCGCTGGGTTCCAGCAGGGTCCGGTGGTCGGCTGGTGCCGGTTTCTATGCCAGTGACACCCAGATGGGTCCCAGCAGGGTCCGGTCCCGGTGGTGGGCTGGTACCGGATTTCTATGCCAGTGACACCCAGATGGGTCTCCAGCAGGGTCCGGTCCCGGTGGTGGGCTGGTACCGATTTCTATGCCAGTGACACCCAGATGGGTTCCAGCAGGGTCCGGTCCCGGTGGTGGGCTGGTACCGATTTCTATGCCAGTGACACCCAGATGGGTTCCAGCAGGGTCCGGTCCCGGTGGTGGGCTGGTACCGATTTCTATGCCAGTGACACCCAGATGGGTCCCAGCAGGGTCCGGTCCCGGTGGTGGGCTGGTACCGGTTTCTATGCCACTGACACCCAGATGGGTTCCAGCAGGGTCCGGTCCCGGTGGTGGGCTGGTACCGGTTTCGGCGGCGCGCGCCGGCCCGGCCCAGTCTGCGGGAGCGCGTCCTCCACCGGCAGCTGAGTCAACGGTGCGGCAACGGCGACGGCGCCAGCTTCCTCTTCCTCCTGATGGCGGAGAACCTGGTGGATGATGTGGTGCAACACGACCAAGTAGCGCTCGTCACAAGGGACAGGTGGGCCCTGCGTCAGGTGTTCGTTGTACGGCAGTCAGCGCTTTCACTGAAGATGGCTGACATTGGAAACGGGGGAGGGAGGGGCGCCTTGGCCGGCTCCGGGCGCCCATGAGCCACGGGCGTTGCCGTCCGACTCATGGGTGAAGTAGTGCAGAGTATAGTTGAGGGGGTTGAGCGGGTGAAATGGCTGAATATGCGCCCAAAGTACTCCCAAAAGCGGGTTTTCACCGAAATCGGCCCACTGTAAAGTAGGAGGGCTGGGCCAGGGGTGTAGCCTCACAAGATGACTCGGGGAGAGGAGCTGAGCGGTGCAAAATAGACACAAACTGGCCCCTCAATGCTCCAGCGAACGTGTTTCTCCTGATTTAGCCCACTCTCTTACAATTTTTTCTTTGGAGGCGGAGGGCGCTGACCTCTCACCTAAACTGAATTTGAATCCACACCTCTGGGCTGGGGTCCAACAAGTGAATAACGAACTACACCCCTGGTCTGAATGGTTTGATTTGCATGATACGAATGCCGCTCTGCTCGCCTCGTCGATACGTTTGATTAGTTTCAGACAAATGCAAAATATATGGCTTCCAAATTATCTGATTTGCTTTGAAGTGTTAAATTCTTGTTAGATATTAAAAATCCATTCCTAATTTCACTCTGTGTCAGATGACGATCAGAACGTCAATCAGCAGTTTTCGATGCGATAGTGCAGACCGTCTCACGGTCATATGCAACTTTGCCCTTCAGATTAGGCCATCAGAAGTGCGGAAAGCTCGAAACGCAGTTTTGAATCGGGAATGCAATCCATTTTGTCATGCAGCATGAGGGGAAGTGCCTTTTCAGTTCTCTTTTGGGCTAGTTTGAGGTGGTCAAGAAGTTGGGACAGTTACTTGAGAACCTCCTCGGCTCGTGCGCGCTGCTGCGTGTCTCGGGAAACATCAGACAGACTCATAAAATGAAACCCACCGCCAATATTCTTGAGCTGAAAGCTTTTGTGACCTCCCTTGAGCTGGTGATGCGTGACCTCGCCCGCTCTCTTCGAGAGCAGTCGTGGATGGCGAAGTGACGTGTGCTGAGAGATGCGCCGAAAAGCTACTCTGCGTACACACTTCAGCATGATCCACGGTCTGTATTCCACTGGACCCCTGTTTTGTCGCCCGGAGCCCCACTCTGACCCACACGAATGACCTCTGACCCTGTCGGCTGACCCGTGACCTTGCGCGACAGTCGGCTGACCCCGGTGCGGCTGGAGGTGGCCAACGTGGGCGAGAGCGGCGGCGGCGAGTACCGCGCCGCGCCCTTCTCCTCGCTGGGCCTGCTGCTGCCGGGCGCCGCCGCCCAGTCCCAGAGCGCCGCCCGCGCCGATAACGCCGCCATGGCCGCCGCGCTCGCCGCCCAGAGCGGGGCCCACGAGCGGCTGCGTGTACTGCTCGAGCGGCTGGTGGCCTCCGAGACCGACACGGCCGCCGCCTGGCGGGAGGTGGTCCGAACTGCGCGGCCGACTGGCGCCACCGGCACCGCCACCGCAGCCGCTCTGACATCGGCTCGGTGGACCGGGTTTTCGCGCGTCGAAAGGCGTGATGCAAGAAGAACATGGCTCCAGGCGCAGAGAGCGACACTGGGTCGGTGTGATAGCTCGTGGTAGGTCTGCACTGCACTGGCTCTCCTCACCTACCTTGTTACGGACCAGCGTTGATTCGAGCGCCTGTAGGATTTGTGACGTTGCAAGGGCCTTGCAGTGAAGATCGTTCTCCTGAATGTGAATAGCATTGCCAGCTCTCATGTGTGCATTCGGACAACCACTCATCTTGTGCATTCGGACGTTGTTGTACTTGTGGAATATACTTCATGTGTTGAAGATGCAGCACATGATCATGTTGGCTTTTGGAGTGTGTGATGGGTGCTCCGGTCCCATGGAGCTTGCTTTAGGGACATGTTGACGAACATGTGTACATGCATTTGTTCTTCCAACTGCTTGTCACATGCACGCCTGCGCGCGTGAAGGTTTGGGTGGCGGACCCGATACATTTGGGACAAATGCGCAGCAGGTGCTGCTAATCCCTAGGCGATACATGAAAAGCAACTATTCGTGGCATCTTGGAGGGACCATTGTGCTCGGTTCCGCTTCTACAAGGCTGATTCCGTTCTCGGCGTGCAGCGCGCGGGATTGGTTCCGATTCTGACTCCGACCAACGCAGTGAAACTAGAAGTCCGTTCTGATTCCAGATCTAGCAGACATGGCCCGATTACGGAGTCGATCTGATAGAGTCGAATCCGATGGCAAAAGTTCTTCAAGTAAACTGTTCTGTAGGTCCGTAAAAGCCAGCGTAGTGCTTGTGACTGGTCCATAGCAACAGGCATCTATCAACATATATTTACGAGCACACGTATGGGCCACATACTTTATCCATACGAGACCATATGCTGGCTTCAGTCTTGCATATAAAGATTCGTGAGAATACGAATGTGTGCTACGTGTAGTTTGTGCAGGACACCGCAATCACCAACTGAAGCTAGCAAGGTTGACTTCACCCAGACCGAATTTTTTTTGGAGGGATCTACTCGATATTGGATCACAAAAATGTGTCATCCCGTTGTAGGCTTTGAGCCCGGGCTGAGTAGAAGTGTGCATGGGACTATCAAATGCTCGACGACTTCTTATACACATGCGTCTGTGTGGGGACATTATGTATCAATTCGGATCTTGGTACGACATCGAGCGGTTCGTTGGCCAGTGTGTGCGGTTATGTGATTTTCTAGATGCTCAGTTCCACATGCATGCTTCATTGCAAAGCTTCGCTCAAGTCATTTGCAATATAAGCACACGAAGGGCACACAAGTGTCCTTGCTTGCCCGACCTGTTTTTTTTTTAACGTTTCGAGCCTCTAGGGAGAATTTATGCTCTTACATCTGGTAGCTGCAAAACATAACAGGACAATGTCATTTACTGCGCGCATGAGACAGACGGATGAAGTACTGTTTCAGAGCGTTTCGGATTCATGTGTGGCGGTATCGATGGTTGGAAGGGCACCTTGAGTGTTGTTGATTAGAATCCAGTTGGCACTTCAGAATTGTCCGGTCCGGAACATTTCTAGGACAAGGACGTAACACAGGTAAGTCAGCCAGGTGTGTCATTGGGTGCTTCAGTTGGCATTGTAAGTCTGTGTACATCACAGTACTCTTTCATATGCCATTAGTTTTGCTGCGTGCGCTGTGCAGCACTGGTTATCATGTGTGCATTACTGGTATCGTGATTATTGTTTTGGATCTTGAAATCACATTGGTCATCTGAGATATGATGGTACATTTCTATTGCTGGTAGATTTTGTCCCAGCTCTGTGAACAGGTCAATGTTGATTGCATCATCTTACCTCCTAAAGAATAACTGTTATTGCACACAATGTGTACATGCGGTGTAGGTGTACTTTCCTACCTAACGTTAGAAAAAATCATTGCACACCATTCGTCGTGTTCAAGGCGGCACATATTGTAAATCATCTCAAGACAGGTAGAATCATGCTCCTACCTTTGAATTTCGATAACTTCGATGGCGAGCTCCCGAGCGCCGCGCGCACCGCACCGCCTGGACTCCCCAGCGCCATTTCTGCGTTGCCGTTGCGTAAATACAATATTTCTGCTTACCAAGAACTCTACAAAATGTACGGGACCAAGGTAAACCATTCGTCGTGTTTAAGGCGGAACATATCGTAAATAATTTCAAAACAGATAAAATCATGCTCCTACCCTCGAATTTTAATAAATACGATAGCGAGCTCCCGAGCGCCGCACGCCCCGCACCGCACTGCCTCGACTTCCAAGCGCCGTTTCTACGTTGTTGCGAAAGCACAATATTTCTGCTTATCAAGAACCATAAAACATGTATGGGACCAAGGTAACAATAATAAAGCAACCAAAATCGTTTCTTATCAAGTTTAGGTACATTTATGAAACACACAGGCCAGAATAGTCCAGAACATATCCTAACCTAACCTAACCTAACCTAACCTAACCTAACCTAACCTAACCTAACCTAACCTAACCTAACTGAGAGTAGACCAGAACCTAAGCTAAGCTAAGCTAAGCTAGCCTGACCTGACCTGACCTGACCTAACCTAACCTAACCAAACCTAACCTAACCTAACCTAACCTAACCTAACCTAACCTAACCTAACCTAACCTAACCTAACCTAACCTAACCTAACCTAACCTAACCTAACCTAACCTAACCTAACCTAACCTAACCTAACCTCCCCACCCTATATCCCCTTCAACCCAGCATCTCATTGGCATCCATGTTCCATGCCATATATAGGTGCCATATAGTGAGCTTTTATTTAGCTGCCATGTTCTCATTTTGCTTTACATTCCCCACCCAATCCCCCTGCAACCCATGGTCCCGTTGGCGTCGAGGATCAAATTTCATGGATTCTTGCTACCTTGTCCCGGTACATTTTTATGGTTCGCAGTAAATATGGTTTATAGTTATAGTATGGTTTATATAGTATAGTTATAGTTATAGTTATGGTTTATAGTATGGTTCGCAGTTAATATGGTTTATATGGTAAATATGTTTATGGTAAATATGGTTTATGTTTAGTAAATATTTTTATGGTTCGCAGTTAGGTTATGGTTGTCCTGCCTTAAACATGACGAACGTTTACTTGCCCGTACATTTTGTACAGTTCTTGGGCGCAAATATTGTATTACAACGCCACGCGGAACGGCGTGGGAGTCAGCGGTGCGTGACGCGGCTCGGGGCCGCATCAGTTTTGAAATTCGAAGGAGGCATGATATGTTTGAGATTATTACAGTCACTAAAACGACGATGGGTACAATGATTTTCCTTAGTAGAAGACACCCTGCCATACATGCCCTTTGAAATTGTTTGTATATTATCATGTCAAATCATGTCCTAGTCCACTGTTACTACCAGTCACAAGGCTCATTTATTTCAAAGGCACCTACCCACTATACCCCAAATGGTCTGGTCTATGTTTAAATGGAAAACATCATGTCCGGCATCCTGGTAACAATGTCAGCATGTGTAGGCTATTAACTTGGTGGCCCAAAATTGCTGAAGGGTCACCACAAGTTTACAGAGGGGGTCTGTGCTTCAAGAAATTACAATGTTGTTAATTTAACCTCAAGCAAAAATACCCCCAAAATTTTTCAAGCACAAATTATCTGCCAATTCATCACAATTTACCCCAGCTAATTTTTTTGGCAGGAATGGGCTAGATTCACAGCATTACTGCCTTGTAAGGATCCCATGCAGTGAATCATTTTTTTGGCAGCATTGTCCTGTGTGCATTCAGGTAAAAGCATGTGGCAGATAGCTGGACTACAGAAATATTTTTGCAGTGTTGCAACCAAGTGACAATTTGATTGCCACATTTTATTAAATTTCATTTTGTGTTACAATGAAACAATGCCAGAATTTTGAAGGTTGTTCCAGTTCATCTGGTCATGCTTTGATGTATTGATTTTGTTGGTTTTTACAAATGTTGAACTTCTTTGTGCGAGCTTTTGTGTGCATCCTTCTATGCGACCTGATACCTTGTGTAAGTTTGTCTGTGAATGATAATATATGTACTTTGTGCATCGTGCTTTCATCATGCAACCTTCCCCCCGCTTTTCCCTTGATCCCACTTCCCAAAAGATGGCGCTTCGGGCGTGAACCAGTTATAGGTGACGCTACCATCGTGCCACCAGCCGTCGTGCGAAGGAAGCGTCGGTTCGAACGAGATGCGGCTTCGGTTTGTTGTTTTGCCCGAGGCTAAGTTTGGTCTGCCAGGGCGGAGATCCGTCTGCTGCGATCTCTGGGTCTGCTGAGGTAGATCCCATAAGACCAAAAGTAGGCGGGGAATACTAGCACATCCGGGATTTGTGGGCGGTTGTGTACGCTGGGTGCATTTTATCAAATTAAGCTGTGCGTTCAGTAAACTGGAGATACCGGGTGGGATTCCCCTCAATTCCCGCCCTTCTCAACAGAGTGAGAGACTGGTGACGCTACAGAGCCTCAGCAGCTGAGTGCGGCGTAAAGCTCCAACGACAGATGTTATGATGCGGTCTCTCTAGTGTGGTCTCCGCGTTCTCGAGGGGAATTTTCACCATTAAGGATGGCGGTGAACGCAAGTATTGGCGGCGCTTGTGTGCGATCTTTTGTTGGACCTCAGAAGAGGGCAGGAATTTTGGCAGACCTAGTGGGGCTCCCTGCTCCTTGCGACAACGCAATACACGCGTTGTCCCAAGGAGCGTGCATCGCGATACACGCGTTGTCGCAAGGAGCGCGCATCGCGATGCACGCGCCGTCGCAAGGAGCGTGCATCGCGATACACGCGTTGTCGCAAGGAGCGCGCATCGCGATGCACGCGTTGTCGCAAGGAGCGTGCATCGCGATACACGCGTTGTCGCAAGGAGCGCGCATCGCGATGCACGCGTTGTCGCAAGGAGCGTGCATCGCGATACACGCGTTGTCGCAAGGAGCGCGCATCGCGATACACGCGTTGTCGCAAGGAGCGTGCATCGCGATTCTCGCGATACCGCCAAGATGTTGAATTGCTACCTGGCTGTACGGTGGACGGGCCCACTTCTCCTCCCAACGATGACCCGTGGTATCGGTGGTTCCACTCATAGGAACTCTTTTCGGAAAGGACGGAAGGGAGTTGTAGAGATGGTGAACTGACGGTTACGAATGTTTTGAGCCGATTTTCCGTTAATTTGATTTGTGCCTGAGTGTTGGAACGGAAATGAAGCCCTTAACGACGATGGTTATGGGATTAAAGTGGGAAAAGTGTTAAAAATATCAAGTTTCTTAAAGGCAAGGAAAGCCCTAAGCTCATCGTTTTTAGGTATTATGGCTGAAAAGTTTTATGCCGGCATTTGGCCGCCTTCAGGCTATCAAGAGGTGCTAGGTTAAACGATGTTTTGGAGTAAACGATTGCTAAATGACAAATTGTTGGAAAATGGTAACTGAATCCACTACGCGATGCTCATCGTTTCCTCGCAAATGATAGCTCATAATTAGGTCCAGAGCATTGAAGGTCCGAGCCAGAGGTCCGAGCACCGGGCTTAGGTCCAGAGCATTGAAGGTCCGAGCCAGAGGTCCGAGCACCGGGCTTAGGTCCAGAGCATTGAAGGTCCGAGCCAGAGGTCCGAGCACCGGGCTTAGGTCCAGAGCACTGAAGTGATATATGTGCATGAATATTTTTCATGTTGGTCCTTTTCTCACACAAAATGGGTTATTTGGGGCACTTGCCCCGCATAAGTACTGATCAGTGCCGGTGCATGGCATCAGTGCATCGGCGGCCAGCGTCCCGTAGCGGGCGTCACCGTCCATCCGGACGGCACCATCTCCGTGTCACACGTCATCCCCTCGAAAACTGGCTGGCTGATCGACGGCAAACCTATCAGGAGGCGTCTCTCCATGGGCCAGCGCGGAACCCCTGACTTGTATCGATCACATCTAGGGTTAAGCAATGCCTTTCGTGGTTTTGGACCACTTTTATGCCTTTTTATCCATGGTGGATGTCGCAGGCCTGTGTTTCCTACGCATCTTTCCAAGTTATTCCGTGCCTGCACTTCGGGTTCTCTAGCTCCTTTTCTCGTCCTTGAATCCGAATCCTGCTGGGTGGCAGTGGCGTGATGTGGCATGAAGCGGGGCTGAATTGTGGTGTAGTGACACTAGTTTTTACTTGGGCAGATTTTCGTCTTAGTGTTTGGCAGACCTCAGAGCTAGGTTCCGCGCCCTGCTTCACTGTGCTAGATTTCTCGCACTAGACTTTTTCGCGCTGTAATCGACAAAATGGCGTTGGTTTTTTCTCGCATCTGTGCACAAAGATAATCTTGTGAAGCGCGCGCTGCACGGATCGTGGCAATTTTGCAAGAGCTGCGCAGCCAGCCCTCCAACAATCAATCCAATGAGGTTGGACGTGACAAAAAGTAATTGCGATTTGAAGTAATGCCTGCCTTATCATTAGCATCTTGTAAATCCTATTTAGCGAGGATAAAAATTGCGAATCCACCGATAAAAACGGTGCATTATTGTTTTTGCCTCGCAACATAGGGTCCACTCCGAAGACATTTGTGCAGGAGTGTTGTGGGGAATAAGAAGGCGTAAGCGTTGATGTCCCATCCGTGATGTATTCGTTCTCTGCTTGCACACTGCCTCGCGGATCATGAGTCGGCTCATGCTGCTTTATAAACACGATAGAGAGGGGATCAACTTCAGTCAGCACTGGCCCTGTTTCAGAAAAGCACTCCGCGAGCCCTTCATCAATATGTTTCGTATTTTTCATCCACGTCACGTGCTAGTCGAGCCCAATTCAATCCTTGCAGCGGTTCACAGCGGCTGCGCAAGCACGGCTGATCCATTGGACTGGTGCGTTACGGCGTGATGTGGCCTTCAGGACTATCGGTGCTGGGTGGTAGTGGCGTGATGTGGCCTGCAGACTCCCGGTGCTGGGTGGTAGTGGCGTGATGTGGCCTGCGGACTCCCGGTGCTGGGTGGTAGTGGCGTGATGTGGCCTGCAGACTATCGGTGCTGGGTGGTAGTGGCGTGATGTGGCCTGCAGACTATCGGTGCTGGGTGGTTAGTGGGCGTGATGTGGCCTGCAGACTATCGGTGCTGGGTGGTAGTGGCTTGATGTAGCCTGCAGACTCTCGGTGCTGGGTGGTAGTGGCGTGATGTGGCCTGCATACTCTCGGTGCTGGGTGGTAGTGGCGTGGTGTGGCCTGCAGACTCTCAGTGCTAGGTGGTAGCGGCGTGGTGTGGCCTTCAGACTCTCGGTGCTGGGTGGTAGTGGCGTGGTGTGGCCTGCAGACTCTCAGTGCTAGGTGGTAGCGGCGTGGTGTGGCCTTCAGACTCTCGGTGCTGGGTGGTAGTGGCGTCGGCTGTGTCGGCGGAAACCTGGGGTGTCCGGGGGCTCCAGCCGTACGCCCGTTTGCATTCCAAACGAGTCGTCCGTCTGGGTGGCACACCCTGACCGGCGCGGGGAATTCCTCCCTAGCGGAACTCATACCGTGTCTTAATGAATGCCATCAGGCGGTCATCGGTGTGGCCTTGTTGGTGGTTGGGATCAGAGCATGCAGACTGCGTAGGTCGTACGCGTCATTCGCCATAACCGGCCCTCCGGATGCCAACTGTCCCTGACTGTCAGTTGGCTCTAAAACGCACATCGTCAAAGGCCATATTGTGCTTTGAAAAGCCGATACATATAAGTTTTCGGTTGCGTCGGGTCACCTAGCCAAGTGCGTAACAAATGTTAGTTGTTTCGTTAATGTCCCCATGCTGTTCACCAGAGAACGACCGAACGAGCCGCGCTTTACGGGCCTAGCAGTGATTCATGTTCCGCTGAGTTTGACCTTTTGCCGTTCGTTGCGTCACTCTGACCCAAGCCTGAATGACGGGCACATCCGGGAGCAAATACTATTAGGAGTTGCTGCTTGGTCTCCTTTTGAAGGCGTGACATGACTTGGACGCCATTTCTGTGTTCTGGCTCGTCGCAAGGCGCGTGGAAATCCGAACATGTCGCGGTATGGATAGCGTGCTTTCCGGGAATGTAAACATCGGAAGTTCTCTGGTTTGATCAGCATGTGGATAGCTGTCGTCGTCTAGCTTGTGAACTCCATGTTTATGTCTGTGGCGTGTTTGCGGGGTAGCATCTGCATCGCGCAGTAGGACAATCTTATTTCCACTACCGCGTCCGACGCATCACCGTGCGTGGGGTTCTCTGGCGCAAGCGAGACATGACTGCGCAGTCATGTGGTAGTTGAGAGTAGCATTTTACAGTGCCTTCTTGGTTTGCAGCAGGACACTGGGATGCTCGACTTCTTACTGGCCTTTGAAACAATTTAACACCACTCACTGAATTGGTTTGCCGCCCGCACACACACGTTTTATACAGGTAAAAGGTCAATTGGTAGATGTTTCTGCACGTTGACAGGATACATTGAATACCATGACCTTTGCTTTTCGATGGCCATCCCGGGACACGCCAAAGTAAAGCCATTCAGTTCAAGTCAGTATATTTCTAACTTTGGGTCCCATGGGTATGAAGAAGAGCCTTCCGAACATAGAGCACACATTTCCTGTCACAATCGCTTCGCTTCTGGGTGAAGCACCGAACTTTGAATAGCAACGACCAGTTGGTCTTCAGTGGGTAACGTGGGTTCCAGCCCCTTCAAAGGCGATGATATTTCTCCGAACTGGGCGATGAGACATTCTCCTATGAGAGCCCACGACGTCGGGGTTCTTATTCTCGCGCAACATAGGCCACGTGCCTAGGATTACTAGATAGGGCTTAGACCGTGGTTTAAGCAGCGGCCCATGCGTATGTCACACATCGGCTACTTCTCTGCTCAAACACAGCTGCAGTCGACAAACTAGTGACTAAAACAGATACCTCAAAACACACATACATAAAATAAATACTGGCTTTCAGATACATCCATGAGATCCATCACATCGGAGGTTTTGACGCTCAGGCTGTTCATAGATTCCATGGAACAGCAACGGGAGCATGGTCCGTCCAGCTGCCAATGCCGACCAAGGCCGTGACTAGATGCTTCCTGCCGTTCGACCGTGTTCGCGTATGGCGGCGCAGGCTCATTTTCGGCCGCTGAGGCGCCGAATCTCCTCCTCCAACTCCTCGGCCTGGTCTTCAATCACCAGCGCCTGCAGACAGCCCTTGAAATAGTCTGTCGTGAAGCACTCCGACCTGAAAATGGCGATAATCTGTCACCGAATTGCACGCGAAATAGTCCAATTCCGTCCAGCCCAATGTGCCAGTTTTCATCCGATCATATATATATATATATATATATATATATATATATATATATATATATATATATATATATCATAGCTACTATTTGTTAGCGATGAAATGCCCGCGAGGCTGGTTTCGGAAGTCACATTCACCGTCATTCGTTGTTAGAGTGCGTCACATCCTGCGAACTGCGTCTCACTCGTCGAAATGACTCGTCGCTAGATTGCGTTTTTTGATTCAAGCGCAGCGTTGCATGACTGGTCGAAACTGCCGAGATGATGGCAGTTGAGCTGGACGCTTTTCAACGGATGCCTCCGTCGGGCCCCGGAAACCCTGTCCGTGTTTGGCCAGGAGGCCGGGCTCGTTTGGACAGTCGCGCGGTGGCCCGCACGGCGGCGTCAGTTTCCGGCGTGACGCGGCCACCCCTCCGCTTCCTCGCGCCGGCTCCGATCCGCCAGTCACGGCTGTGACGTCAGGCGGGCGCGTACTCAATGGCTCTGACTCGCGCCGCGCGCGTGACCGTCGGCGACCTCCGGGGCGCATCGCGCCCGTCGCCGCCAATGTCCTCGCCCGGGTGGCCGCGATCCGGGCGATGCGGTCGCCGCCTTGTCGGCATACATGTGGTTTGACATTAGCGCTGTCGCCGGGCGGGCCGCGCCGTGTCTGTGCCTACAACACCTGGTGTGACGGCACCGCCGCCCTCCCCTCCGCTCGCCACAGCCGGCACATGACAGCGCGCCGACGAACCCGGCCGGCCCGTGCCGCTGGGTCCGGGCGTTATTCAACGCCGGCGCCGGTTCACCAGCCGGTGTTCCCCCCGGCACTTCTCACGCTCGGCCTCGGTGCCCTCTGAGCCCCCCCCCCCCCCCGTCCGTCCGCTGACGCGCTGAGTCACACTGGCTTCGCTCGCCCCGTCTGGCTTGGATTCTCAGGTTGTGGACCCGTGCCGTCTCTAGAAGCTACGAATGACTTGCCAGCGGCGTTTCGGACGCCTTCGCTGTCTGAGCCGGCGACGGATGGCAAACTCAGCCGGGGTGAGATGTCGCCGGCCGTTCCAGTGACATGAGGGAGTGGCGTCGCCCACCTGGCGGCAACCCGGTTTGAGCGCTTCTGCCGTCTGGGGTGAAGCGTCGCTCACCTGTATGCGGAGTGTGGACCCCGTCACTGGAAACGGTTGCCTCGCAGCGTCCGGATCCAGCGGCTGAACGTAGCCCGTTGGCCGGTCAGCTGCAATGCCTCGACGCAGCCTTCGAAGTAGCGGCTGCCGAAGCAGTCCTGACTGCCGCCGCGCACAGAGAAAGAAAATAAACGTGCTGGCTCTGGTGCTTAGGCAAGGGAACAGGCGTCCATGCGCGTGCGAGAGATTGTCGGAGGAGGACTGAGCGGTGTGCGAGTGAAGCGACGGAAGGGAGGCGTCCGTTCCCAGGAGTTCGTGAGGAAACGAACCGTGCCGTTTGCAGCTCAGAACCAAAAGACGAATGAATGCCATTCAAAGGTAAAATGCAATTCAGCGGGCGTGAATCTCACACCGAAGAAGTCGTTCGAGACAAAGATGTCGACACAAAGGAAAACAAATTTAGCAAAGTTCAAAACACGAGTTGCAGCCATAGCGCAGCACCAAGTGCTTACCGACACAGTCCATGTAGTTCTGGATCCTTGTACAGCTCAAAGCAGTCCTTGCAGATGGCGTTGAGCTTGCTGTACACGGACTTGTTGAACACGCCGCGGCATTGGATGTCGAGGTAGGAGCGCTTGCTTCTCACGAGCAGGTGGTCCGAAAGAAGCGGGTGCGCCTGGCCGGTGGGCAAGACCAAGCAGGCGCAGACCACCGCCAACACGGCCGCCAGCAGACACCGCAGCAGGCCCGACTGCATTCTGGGGACAACCGAGACCGGTCAGACGGGCCCCGGCCACCGGAGGTCAGTCAGACGGGCCCCGGCCACCGGAGGTCAGTCAGACGGGCCCCGGCCACCGGAGGTTGGTCAGACGGGCCCCGGCCACCGGAGGTCAGTCAGACGGGCCCCGGCCACCGGAGGTTGGTCAGACGGGCTCCGGTCATCGGAGGTTGGTCAGACGGGCCCCGGCCACCGGAGGTTGGTCAGACGGGCCTCGGCTACCGGAGGGTTGGTCAGACGGGCCCCGGTCACCGGAGGTTGGTCAGACGGGCCTCGGCTACCGGAGATCGGTCAGACGGGCCTCGGCTACCGGAGATCGGTCAGACGGGCCCCGGTCACCGGAGGTTGGTCAGACGGGCCGCAGTCTGGCAGGGACGGCGGAGATCGTGTAGACTGAATGCGTGCTGCCGGCTCAAGCGGAGTTTGCGTGAACCGATTACAATTGAGCTGCATTCGGCTGCAAAACCTGGCAAATCAGCCAAATGGTTTGTAATGTCTGCAGAGTTGGGTGGTATCTCTGGGATGTCACGCCATCAGCGATTTCAATCCCGCTGCAAGGGAATGGTTCATCTTCATATGAGGCCCCTAACTGAGATAGCCAGAAAGAAGCACACTTAGAATCGCCCAGGCTTCGATATTCACGAATGTGTCCGCGGTTATGGTCACAGCGCTCCCCTTCCTGAGCTCAGGTGCGATTAGATTGTATATGTGGCGTCATCTCATTCAATGACTGTCGTGATCTGCGGAAGGTTGGGACGTGTCTGAATCTTCCTTGTGCCAAAATTTGATAGCTCCTGCGCAGTCTGTCGGAAACGAATGTTGGGACAATCAACAGCGTACCCTTTTTGGCCCTGAACTGTCATTTGCCGTGTACCTCGAAGGTAGAACATTCTCATTAATCTTGCTCCGCTCTGGTTGCGTTTCCTGTTTGAAACGTTGGGCCGCTCTCGGGCGCCAGACCCCTCCGATGTTCTTAAATTCCACTGTTTTCGCTCGTTGCCTTGCAAGTGGCTAAATGGTCTTGGCTAACGAAATCCTTCTGTTCCTGCGTGGGCTTGACGAGAGAAGATCAAGATGTGTTTATTTCTCGGCATCAGATTTTGCAACACATGCCCTGACCCAAATACGTGGACGCCTGGTCATGACTTTGGCTGAGAGACCTAGTCCTTCGGTTTGGCCGTCTCCTATTGGCGGAGCCGTCACAGAGCTGCACTCCTTGTCCGCCAAGATGGACATTAAATCGGAGGGCACCGAGGGGGTTCGTGAAAGGCAGCGTCGCCAGCCCGAGATCGACTGTGTCTGCCGATGAACTGCGCAGCGACACCGATATGGTGTCGGCTTCACGCGAAGTAGTTTGCATTATCAGCTTTGCGTGGGTGTGCGCTCCATTGGCCCCCGCTCGTTACAAGGCCTGCCGGCCGCCGCCTGCCATCAATGTCTGGCCCGCTGATTTAAGCAATGGAATCGCCGACCCCCGGGGTGTCTGACCCCGATTATCGAGAACCGGCCTGATTTCACCGTGAAGGCGGAGTGTTTTGATGTGCTGTATTCCGCGTGACCTTCCTCGTTATCGGGTTTGCTAATTACCAGATGACCCGCATCAGACAGGTAATAAATGCCCGTGGCCTGCTGACCTGGCCTCGATGGGACTCGCCTGCTGTGACGTCACGTGTCAGACGACGCCCAGACGGCTTCAGCAATTGCCAACGATGGCGGATTTAAGTGGCAAGCCAGACATCGATCAACTGGTGATTACCTTATTTGAAATGGTCATGCCTTGTAAACATATAAATTAAAGAGGAGCAATCTGATTCGGAGCACTCGAATGTGTCCGAGTCACCGAGTTTTCCGACGCAAGGAATATGCCGGTACCAAAATCAGGAATATGGTGTTCGGAAATATCGATGAGTGATATGAAAAATTGACGTCACTACCTTTAAAATAGCACCTTCCTTTGCGAACAATTTGGCTTTTCAAAGGATCAAGGATTTCGAAGCATCAAGCATTCACTGACGAGCATTCGCTAAGATTGTTGACATAAAATGAATCTAAAGCTGTGATGCTTGAAGTAGGTTTTCAATCCAAACAAGCCCCGGACAGCCGAAACATTGCCACCTTTGTGCTTTTGTAAATGTTCAATTCTGTAGTGGTTTCAAGGGCTATTGATTTAAGAAGAAGTACATCGTCAAAAAGTCTGCCCTGCAAGCCTGTCATTTTGTCGTCGTGTGTTTAAATCTAACTGACACCTGAGGCCGGTGTTTTCGTTTTGATGAAAGTGTTTAAACTTGCTGCATTTCTTCACGCAAGTCGCACAATGCTTAGCTTGGTATCCAGGCCTTTCGGCCTCAGCAGTGCACGTTTTGTACGCATCAATGTATTCAACACGGACCCTATGGAAGCCCAGAATGCGGGGTATGCAGCTTCGCGATGCCGTCCCCTTCGATTCCTCTGGAGCTCGAAGGTGTTGTCACTGGAGTATGTGCCCTGATCACTCGGGGAAAAGAACGCCGAAGAGAACGACCTGTTACCAAGGCCCATAATTGTCAGTGATGTTAAGTATATATATATAATATATATAATATATATATATATATATATATATATGTAATATGTATATATATATATATATATATGTATATATATATATACATATATATCCAGATGTATATAATGTTCATATTCGCGTGCTTTTCCAGTGGACGTAAATTTTTCCGAAAGCCAGAATACCGAGTGCGGTTTTCGATCAGTGGCGGAATCCCAATACTTGTCTGAATTTGGAATACTTCGAACGTGAACGCTCAGCTCTTTGAAGTGCTTGGAATCCCAATGTCTGAACGCCCTTCGTGCCTCCCATCGGGCCTCTGCCGGGACCAAAGCTGCGCAGAATTATGGTAGCGCAAGGAGGGAACTCCCGACGAAAGGAAAGGCACCACGGGAATCAGTGGAGCATGCCGTAACTATCTGTGCGGTTAATCAAACACGTTACCGTGAACTCAGACCATTTTTTGAACATGTTTTCTGCTATGTTTTATGCGTGAAAAAGGCTGCGAACATATGGGCCGCGGAACAAGGTGAGAGAGGGTTTAGTTGGAGAACGAGGTATTGTGATGCTTAAGACAACTTTTCAAGGGCCTCCGCAATAGCTACGTTGTGAATACCGCGTTGCAGTGGTATTGCCTGCCTGGTGTGCCGGCTCTCATGCGGCCCACGTCGAAAGTAAAACGTTATAAGAATGTTCCAGCGTTCTAATTGGATGGCTGATGAAAAATGATGCGTGAAATCTAGATTTAGGTGCTGCGGCTTTGTATGCACGTTCAAAAAATCCCGTTGAGGTGTGTAATTTGCTCATGTGCGTAGCCCAAATTGGCGAACTTCCTTCGACAAAACCAAATATTTCACCGTAACCCAATATGCTCCTAACCGTCAACAAAAGTAATAGTTTATGCTTTTACCTGGGGGCTTCTTTACGTTCATGACACCATAAAGGTCTTTCCAATTTGAGGAACTCGGCACATATAGACGAGGCATTTGAATTCAAATGTGCAAATATCGAAACCAAATCAACCCGCCGGAATCAGCTCGAATGTAACGGAAAGTTTGGAACGTAAGTTGTTCAGTGCATCTGCGAGAAACATCATTCACATAGATGACACAGTAGTAATAGCCTTATTCTTCGAAGAAAAACCAGGAGAATCGGAATGCAGACGGGATGATGGGAGATATAGATGGCAACCCATCTATATCTCCATTTTCCTGAAAGTTTGGAACGTTGGGCAGGACGCGCAGATGCGCCCTCTCCCGCCGGCGGCCGCCAGACACCGCCAGCATCGCGCCGCCTGGGGCCAAATCTTACGTTTTGCGCCATTTCTCGGCCCCTAGACAAGCTAAAACTGTGATTTCAACTACAAAAGACAGATAATTAATATTTCTAAATTTTACATTAGCGCAGCGAAGCAGGCTTCCAAACGCTTGTGATACTCTAATGCACTCGGCTTAAGCATCGTTAACTAGATTCCACTTCTATTGACGGGCTAGGTTGGAAACGCCTTGGATAGACAGCCTGTCAGTCTAGCAGTCTGTGGCGCCTTGTGTGTCTGGGTTCGTCTGCCGCACAAAAGAGGTCTACTCAGTGAGGAGAGACTAAGAGATTCGGATTAGCCTGCGTCTCCTGTGCCGAGTTTGTGACAGAGGATGACCTTGCTCTGGCGTATGGAATGTTCTCCGATTTGCTTATAGGTTTCTCGGCTCTTTTACATGAAAAAGTGAGGCGCTCTTCCATTGTTATCCCATGAATATTGGTGTCGACAAGGGTCTGCTCATGTGGGGTATATTTAGCGCACCTCGCAGTAACCTGATGGGTGAGATAGTGTAGATGTTTCACAGGATCATGCAATTAATTCCAGCATGTTTCGAAAAGGCTGCAAACGCCCGCAGTTGCAATGCGAAACTTTCTCTTTGAATTCGCTGTAGATAATTAGACACTAGTTCCACAAGAAGCAGATAGATTCGAGCAGCCAAATTACAGGTGCAATCTGGTTGTTCAGCTAACGCTTCACCAGTGACCCGGGTGACCATGCTTACCATTGTTGAGATTAGAACAGCTGGCAGCGTAAGGCTAGGGCTCCATTACGTGGTATTGTCACGCAGTGAAGCGGACCGAACGGTGCAAAATAGTGCCGACGATCTTAATACAACATTGTCCCACGCCGTACAGCTCCAAAAAAGAACATTCGGGTGCTCGGTTTGTGGCTTCGTCTTTGCGATGCACTTAAACAGTTGTCTTAGCTAGTGTATCGTGAACAGTCTTTTATTCGGCAGGGATTTACGTTGTATCAACTCAGAAGGTCCTTGCCCAAGGATGATCAGCTACACCCGCGCTGTGCTAACAGCTAACTTGTCATGCACATCGCGATACATAGCGGGGCAAGCGCGTTGGCGTTGCCACGGACTGCAAGAAAACCGGACAGTGGGCGTGACATTCTGAAAGTGGCAGCTTTCGATTGTGGGGATGCCTGGCCTGCAAAGTTCTGATGGACAGATGGGCTTGTCAGTGAGTCACTGAGTGCCGATCATATCACTGACAGGAGTGTGACGCGCTCGTCGGCAGCCCCAAACGAAGGTGACATTCCCCTCCGTGTTGTGCATCGCGCCGCTGTGCAGTGCGCTGCTTACTGGGCTCTGATTGTATTACATCGCTGATAATGATAGATGCTTCCGTAATGGGAATGGTCCATGTGGTGCGCACATTACGGCTCAAAACGTTGTAGACCGGTGCTGTGTGGAATGGGTTGGACGCCTTACTCGGGGCAAATTTGGATATGGTGTATGATACCAAAGCGATCTTGCCAATGAAATGGCATTGTGTGTGCTGGTTACGTCAGCCAAGCACCGGATGTAACGTAGAGTTTCAGCAAACGGCGGCTTATATGCCACAGAAGTTGCCGGACGCTTGATGCTACGGGTGTCGACACCCCTCAGCTGCGCGTCCCCCTGAACGCGTCAGGGCGCATCCAACCCAAAATACCGATGAAGTCGAAAGTGCATCCCTTATCCGTCCAAGATAAATATTGCGTGATCCCACGCGGCACGGGCCACTTGCGCGGGGGACGCCGGGCCGGCTGCGCTGGCGGGCCCTGGGATAACCCGGCCAGGGGACAGAACAGCCGCTGCTAAACCATGCTGACCGCTACGTGGGACCCGGGCTCGATTCCCGCTAAAGCTCTGACCCCTGGGGGGCAGCGTGTTGCTGTTGTCATTGGTGGATCCGTGAAAAGGGGATATGTCGGCGGCTCAGTGACGGGGCCGGAATGGCCAGCGGGTGCGACCAAATGTTTACTGGTAACGCCCGAGAGGCGCAGGACTGCGGACGGTCAAGGAAAGTCCAGGGCGGAATGCCCGCTTCCTGGCTTCCGTTCTGCATAGGCACGCGCCATTCACGGGGTAGCAACCGCTGACGGCACGTTAAAGTGCCTCAGACGCATCACGGGCGCGGTAAACCAAAAAATATGAGCAAAAACTTCGATCAGGAAATACAGCCTGTGGAAGCGATGGAACTCATCAAAGCACGTGCGGGTATGATCATATTGCACGGCCATTGAAAAGTTACGTGGTCGAAAACATCATCGTCCAGCGCACCATCCACATGCGATGGAGAGCGGCCCATTTGCCCGACAGACACGGCCGTTAACATGCGTTGGCCATTGCTAGGCGCTAACACGCAAACATCCACGGCTTACATCGTATCCCAACTAAGCGAGGAATGAGTTTCGACACAGACGTCACCTGTGTGATTGGTCGCTGCGCCACAGGCTGAATGGGCTTACCAGAAGGAAGTGAACGCGGCTTCCACGTGCCGACGAAAAGTCGTGCTTCATCCGGTGGATTCACCTGTTTTGTCGCACCTGGCTCGTCCCAGCACCAGAAAAATACGGCATCTGACCCGTCTCTATCGCCTCTTATTTTCATGTCCGATGGTCCACAGCGGGCATGCCAACTGTCCAGCATTGCCTGACAGGAGACGGCAGACCAGCCTGTCCCCTCTTCGCCAGACTTTTCCACATGCGAGCTCAGGCGTGGTAGCGCAGTGTCTGCCCGGTCTGAGAGGCAGTCTGGGCGCTGCCGCCCGCCTCCTCGCTATGGCTTAGATGTCACCCAGGATTCGGTGCGCTACAGACTCGCTCTCACCTCTGCGCTTACCCCTGGATTCGGTGCGCTGCAGACTCGCTCTCACCTCTGCGCTCGATCGCCCCGAAGGCAGACGTCTCACATCTGGACTATCCGATGTGTGCTCCGGCATCTCACCTGAGCGGCGTGGCACCCCGAGCCTGTCTGGAGCGTGCCCCACCTCACCTGAGTTCTGTGTGGCGGTGGAGGGCGGCTGGCTAGCGGAGGGCGTCCTCGTTCTACCGCTGCCGGCGGGCGACTGGGCTCCCAATCACCGTCGAGCCTGTAGTCGTCAGTCGGCCGGCGCGTGGCATGCAAGCTTCGGCGCGCGACCAATCGGAGCTACTGGCACCCGGGTAAAACCCCGCCTTTGCCACCTCCAGTCGGCGTTTTGGGGAGATTGGTTCTAGGATTGGTGGATTTCGCGGTCACTTGCGGCGGTGGACTCAGTAGTGGTTTTTTTTCTTCCACTGTGCAACTAGGAGAAATTCGGCTGACCCGCGAGATTTGCCGTTGCTCGAAACACATGCGGAGATGCCGGACCGGAACGACGCGAAACGTTTGACCTTTGACTTACTAAATAAAGTGGACAGAAAGTATAAACTGGAAGTTTCAGATCCGTCGCTAATTTTACAATATTGCAATGACTAGAAATTTCAGCGGAATGATAGTAAGAGAACTGGTCTTTTGGATAAAATCAGCATAAAAAATGATCACGTGACAAAGCAGGTAGCGTTTCTGTGCTGTGGTTGTGTTTGCTAATACTTGCAGCGTGTGCGACTGATGTACGCCGTTCAGTGGTGCGTACCACTGGCGTTGTTTTCTTTTCCGTATAGTTGGCGTGATCGGAACGGCCAGTGTGGTCATGGTGGACTTGTAGGCATTTGTGTCTGTGGTGTACGTACATCAGGTTGTCCCACCTTTTCAAAAAAGTATGTGTCCTCAGGGATTGTTCGGTTCTTTGGTTCAAGACGAGTTTGACAGTTCCATTTTCGTCAAAATTAATGTGTTTCGGGGGTGCGCAAACGGCTTAAAGTTTGTCATTTATATTATTTTCGCCCATAGCGGGCCAGCAAAGCGCTACAAAAATAGACATAAAGTTCGGCAAGAACGCTTGAAACGAAGTCCTTAGCGCCCCCTTAACGCACTGATTTCATGTAGTTTACCATCACGACGAGCAGGGGTGCCCGATGATCGAAGGATATTCTGTACTTTTTTTTGGGGGGGGGGACGTGACACAGTACGGAGAAATGTTAATATTATAAACAAGATGAGTGTCAATGTCAATAATTCAAATGTGAAAGGGAGTCAAGATGGGTGTCAAACGAATCATCGCAACAAAGATGGATCAATGATGCGTGTATAAATGCGCTGTGAGCACGTTCGGTCTCTTTAACGCAATTTGACGTCACTTCAGCCTTCCCGTCGTCTTATATATACCTCTTATTCTCGTCCTCTTATACTCTATCCCAATAAACGTGCAGGAATTTTGACAAAGACGACCAATGAGCTTGCCTTGAACCGCAGAACCAGACGGCCTCCGAGCACCCATACTTTGCAAAAAAAAACGTTGTTCTGGAACATTCTAGCATGCATATTACAGGCATCCAGCACGATCATCACAGCATGATCTGCAGAGTTACAAATTGTCACCCAGGATTGCATGTTTGAATGCCTGGCTCCATGGACGTGACCATCGCTCTGATGGGGGGGGGGGGGGGAGGGAACAAATCAGGGTTGGAGTCGATCTGGAATCTGGAATGGAAGGGACAACCTGGCACACGCATTGCACTTTGGATGGGGAAGACACAACAATGCGTTCTATGAGCAACATCTGAGGGATAAACATCATTTTGTAAAAATTGGGGGGCATGTCCCCCGCTATTCCCATCGCAGTGGTTACACCCATGCCTAGCGCTCAACATACTTCGTCAAGTTGTGGACGATTGGCGTCTAGTTTATCAGTTGCAACGTTCAGGTATGACCGAATATGGGCATGATTTAAGCAGATCTTTGGATCTTAGCGGCTTATGGTATGTGGTCTAAATTGCGCGTACTACTACACTGTTTTGCTTCAGCTCAGCACACGCTCCTGTTGAACCCAGAAACAAATCTGTTCGCGAGGGCCTCCCTCTCTCCCCCCCCCCCCCTTTCAAGCTGACGGCGATTGCTGGCCGCGGCGACCGTCGGCACTTACTCGAGCGTGCCGTCACGCTCCTCACGCTTCCGTCACGCTCCTCACGCTTCCGTCACGCTACTGAATAGCTACTGTGACTGAACTGCGAAATGATGCGAAATGCGAAATATGAAACGGCTGAGAACCCCATGACCGACGCGCGAGAAGTTAGTGCAGTTGGTTCTATCCCATGATGCGGAAGCTCAGTGTACGATATGAATCATTCGATTCAGGTTCAAACATGAAGTCGGTACGAAGATGCCAAGGTGGGGATGGTTTGATTTCATTTAATAGACAACCACGATTAAGCTTTGCGAACAGGGCGTGTTTGGGAATAACTGATTGGCCGGGAGCAAAGCGTGAAACGGACACCAACGAGCGGTGAACTGCTCTCGAACTGCGTACATTGACATCAATGTGCAGGAGGTACCCAAGGAGAGTATCTCCCCCTCCCCCCCCCCTCCCCCCCTCCACATTCACGTGACATGACACCACACAACAGCCCGTTACTACGCCACACAACGGGACCTGTTCACACTTGCCCTTGTCCCCAACCGTCGTACCCGCGCATGTGCGACCCGCATTGTATTTTACAGCGATATCAGCAGTACGTTTCGCCACTGGTTTAACACGGACACAAAGAGCAATGGTGCTCTGTGAATTGTTCATGAAGTGTTGGTGAACACCCAACTGTTCAGAATTACCTGCTTGCCTTAGTCAGGCCTCCACTGAAGCGCCTTATGCTCGTCCGGCGTTTCATGAACTCCCTAATGACCTATTCACATAGGCGTCTATGGTATACGTCATACTGTTAGACAGCTATCGGCGCTGCACACGGACTGTGCTTTCTGCCCCCATCTCCCGTCTGATCCCGCTGCTCAGTCTTTTAAAGGAGAGGAGCCCAAGGAATCCGTGTTGTATGTTTGAGAGCGCCACCTTTGGCGGTGTGGCTCATTAAGATCCTGAAGAAGTCGCTCAAGGGTCGGTGGTCGTGTCTTTCGCGAATGATTACCATCGTACTATATGAATTATCCACGCTATATTACGTTTGTTCAACGCAACGTTTTCCCGAGTCAGCGTCTCATTGTCCTGTGAGGCCCACGGATTCATGGCATGAGCATGCAAACCGCACCCGCAGTGTTACCAGGCAGAGCTGAATGCGTCGGGCTCTGAACTCCATCTGGCAAATCTGGTAGTTTATGGCAATTCCTTTCTGGAGCCCAAAACAAACTTGTGTTTTTCTTTCACGATTTGGTGCCTGTGAAATACCGGCACGCTTACATTTTCGTAATTTGCAGTGTCGGCTCGTGCCAAAAGTTTGGCATCATTGCATTGTGCCGATTTTGTGCAGAGTTGAGATGGTTTCAGGAATTTTCTGTTTTCCTCACACGCCTTTTTGAAACGTCGGACACAATGCGGTACGCTGGGCTTCCATGCTCAGAGGGGATATTTGAGTAGAATCGCGCCTTTTACACCATTACCCGTGCGTCGGGGACAGACCGCCCATGATGACATGAGCGGGGACATACCAGAATGACATCTTGTGTGAAGATCAATTCGGGGGCGTTCTGGGACGTAAGACCGTCATGCATTAACAGTGCATTCACTGAGGTTTGGCGATGAGATAATAAACTAGTTACCGGCGAGACCGGACCTTGGACGGGCCGTCTGCTGCACGCATAACCTACCAGAGTCGTTTTTTCACCATACCCTCACTTATGTTCAACATGTCGCACACTTAGCATGTTTTCCGGGTCGTGTTGTATGCAGCACATAATCGTAATGTTCATAGTACACGGTAGGTACGAATGACGTGAACCCGTGGTTTTCATTCAAGGTGACTGGAAGTCCCCCCAACTTGCGGGGGGCTGATAGTCATTCATTGTATTTTTCCAATTAACGTACACAAGACGGTTGGATGCCTCGAAGGCTCAGCCCCCCCCCCCCCCCCCACTTCTGTCCATACCCATAGTTCCCGCCTCCCAGATCGTGCAGAACTCACTAAGCCAGTGCATGCCTCGGAGCGATAAGAGGTAATCCGTTTATGGTACTCTTGAATAACAACCTGTAAAACATTAAAAATAGCAACTGTCATGTTTTGTCATGACTTTCTAGAGCCTCTGGTCGGTGACAGCACAATCCGACAGTTAATCTGACGCCAGAGTGACGTCAAATGACGTACCTCGGGTTTTACTACCGACTGGAGGGCCCCCAATGTGCCCGGCATAATTTAATTTGGCTGGACAAACACTGCAGGAAGACTTGATGCGCGGGAGGGCATCAAGTTTTACGAGAGCGCGGGTGAGGTTCAGTAGTTAGTGTTTCGCGGTGAGCATTATTCTGGGCTGCATTTGAAATGTCAAGCTGGAGAAAGACGCCCACACGTAGTTCAGACCCCACCTGTCATTTAAAAATGTCTGTCAGCGGCAACACAAGTTTAAAGGGCTGTGCGTTTTTGGGCTGGAAACGCGACTGGACTTTTTCGGAACACATTGGGAATGTGGCATTTTTGGTATGTCGAAATCAGCTGAAGTCAGGGTGACGTGGCTAGCGCTAGCAAATCTGCGGTCAATGACTTAGCGAGCTTTGGCAAAGAAAGCGCCCCTACGGTTTTTACTGCATTTGAACCATACACAACATTTTCGGTTTCCTTAATTTTACGTTTTGCGCTGTTCCGAGCTGAGCAGTTTCCGGTCCATTCGCAGAACACTGATTTAAGAAAAGCATACCATGGATATGATAGACATTGCCAGGACCCATGGAGCACCATTCATGCAACACAGGCTGGGGTGGAGCTTCCTAGTTAGTGAGGTTTAGGGGGGTTCAAGCCACCCCCCCCCCCTAAGAAAATGGGTTAATAGCTATGTTTATTGGTTGCAAGTTCCGAGCATGTTCGCTTAATTGTTGTGAATCTAAAGCGCTACACTCACTGTCAATTTAGGCGTAGTACGCAGCAAAATCGTGGTTTGACATTTAAAATACGTGGATCGCAATGAAGGATAACGAGGCGAAGAACTCCTTTTATAACACGGACACTGGAACCAGAACAGTGCCACTACAGTTCTCCACAGCTACCGTTACTATGTAACTTGCACCATAGGGTATCTGAGAATGTGATGCGAATGACTCGTTTCTTATCGCATTTGTCTAAACGGTCTGATTTTCACATTTGTACCGAATACACGTAGGACAGCAATATTAAAGAATGCAGCGGATATTGAGCTTTGTCCTGTGTAAAAAAGGGCCGAATGGCCGTTTTCAACCGTCCGGTTGTCTCCATGGCCTTTCAAAGTTGTGCTCGGACGTTGCAGTATTACTTGAATAATTGTATGTGAGAGATTTTGTCATAAACCAGGTGGTAATGGACTAGTCTGTCAACCCGTTTGTTGATGGATTGTCCCTCACTGTTCTAAGTTGTGTAGGGCATAAGTACGTAGGGCATTGAAGGATGTGCTATATGCTATTATAAGGGCATTTACCACTGAAAGAAGGCATGGTTGAATCTCGAAGCAGAGCCTCAAACATGCATTCGGAACCAAAAGCAGCTGTGTGCCAAAAAAGAAAACACCTCGCTGAGCGCAGCTGACCGCTGCCAAAAACAAGAGCATGGTACTGCGCCAGTCATGTGGCCGATGTCGTGTGCGGGTGCAGTGTTGCGCGCCGGGCACGCTCTCACCGTGGCCGCCGTCGCCCTCCGCCCACTGTGGCGATGGTCTGACACGGGACTTGTGTCTCGCTCACAGATCCCACGATGGGTGGATGGAAGCTGGAGGTCTTCAAGATGGGCATGTACATGACCTTCCCGGTCGGCCTCTTCTGGTACTTCAACCAGCCGGAGTACTTTGAGAAGTGGGTGATACAGACGAAGCAGCAGCTCTACCCACCATCTACCAAAACCCACCGAGACGTAAGCTGATAAATTTGCCTACCTCGTTGTGTAATTGCGCGTAAACCATGTTGCCTTAATCTAAATTTCCCAGCCGTTGAGCCCTATTATAAACTGGGGAGGTCTGGTCGTCTATGTGGATCCGTCTCTGGCCGTTCGCACATCGTTCTTACCGCTGGTCTTTGTTGTGTTTCGTGAGGAAAATATTTTTGGATGCTTTATATGTTAATTTGGTTTGCTGAAAACCATCGCCCAAATATTATGTATCAGGATTCCTTAAAGATACCCTTTCACAAATGGTAGTTGTTTCGCTTGCAAATTGATGGGAGGGATGAAGGTAAGCATTTGATTTATTCAGTTGCCTGCTGCCATAGCTGGCTACCGTTAGACCCTGAGTGCTCTGTCAATTCAGCATTGCAACGGCAAATTGTCCAAAATTGGCTGATCCTCGCCTGGTTAGAGAGATATGTTCGATTACATGTCCCGCTATCGAATCTGGAAGCTGCAAATTTGTTTTATCCCGTGAACTCGTTAGATGTTTGCTTACGTCAGTTCATATTCTGTTGTTCCAAGATATTCCGTAGTCAGCATGTTACATGTCTGGTACATAATATGTTAGGTTTGGTCTTGACCAGCATGACTTATAATTATCGAAATGGACCTACGGTATTTCCCGACAGGAGATGGACCTGACGCCTTCCCTGACAGGAGATGGACCTAACGCCTTCCCTGACAGGGGATGGACTTAACGCCTTCCCTGACAGGAGATGGACATAACGCCTTCCCTGACAGGAGATGGGCATAACGCCTTCCCTGACAGGGGATGGACTTAACGCCTTCCCTGACAGGAGATGGACATAACGCCTTCCCTGACAGGAGATGGGCATAACCCCTTCCCTGACAGGGGATGGACTTAACGCCTTCCCTGACAGGAGATGGACATAACGCCTTCCCTGACAGGAGATGGGCATAACGCCTCCCCTGACAACAGATGGACCTAACGCCTTCCCTGACAGGAGATGGACCTAACGCCTTCCCTGACAGGAGATGAACCTACGGCATTTCCTGGCAGGAGATGAACCTAACGCATTCCGTAACGGGAGATGGACCTAACGCATTCCCTGACAGGAGATGGATTTAAGGCTTCTCTGACAGGAGATAGACCTAATGCATTCCTTGACAGGAGATGGATTTAACGCATTCTCTGGCAGGTGATGAACCTAACGTGTTCCCTGACAGGAGGCAGATCTAAGACATTTTGTCCTTAACGGCGTTGTGACACTGCGACCTCCGCCGCGACGATGTAAAGTAAATGAAGCGGCGATGACTGACCAGGAAAGAATATACTACAAGTAGCGCTGAATTAGTTAAGCGATTTTGGTTTTGCATGGATGCGTTGTTTTCCCACATAAATCCTTTGGGACGGGTATTATCAGCTGGCGTGTGACTGGCTCTTGCCGGTTGTTTATATTAGATCCTGTGTAGTCGAATTAATTTGCGCTCCCTCATTGTTGAATAAAACGTTCTCAGGCGACTGTTTTCATCTCGTAACATCGAAATCTGCCAGGCGACTTTTTCCTGTTCAGTTTGTACCTTTTTTGCTAAAAGAAGCTATATTTTTCAGGAACTGGAGACCTTCAAAAAGGAGTATCACCATAAAAAGACAGAAGAATTCGAAAAGCAGTTGTTGGAGGCAGAGAAGCACTAAACGCGCATTTAGTGCTGGCTTATTTTGTACATAACTGTTTGAGCCTGTTAGCGATCCGCAGCCGGCACGTGACGACTGCGGATTTCACAACGACGTAAGACGTGCGACGTTGTGTAGGGCACGGTATCGGCTGGAATATTCAGTGGAGGGTCGCGGATTGCTCCGCGGAAGCCGGGGAGCGGTGTGACGGCGCCGTGCCGTTTGCTGCGCGATCAAATTGACGTGTTTGCATTTTCGTCATCCTGTCGCACGCTCTCAGAACGGAAGGTTATCATCTGTGCCGTCACGCCCCCCCCCCCCCCCCCCCTCCTTCCCAGCCCCGTACGTTCTCTCCGAACTGACGAGGGCGGGAGAGGGGGAGGGGATGGGTGGCGCGTGTTGGTTCCGTCGAGGTGTGAATGCGGGGTTCGATAACTGCCCGTCATCCCACCGGGTCATGCCTCATGTTGTGCCATTGACGCACGGCAGCGTCACGCAGCCTCGCGTCACGTGACACGTCATGTATGACGCGACGCCGCAGGGCAGACCTGACAGGGACGACTCACCTTCTCCGGCGTGACGAAACTGGTTGGCTCCCGGATATTCCCGCTCCATGCTATTGTCTCGGAAACGCGTATCAATAGCGGAACGCGCCCGATTGGCTGGGCGGGAAGTAATGGAGCTGGCGGCGCTGCGCAGGAGGGAATCCCGCTGCACCGTAGAGCGTGATGACGTGCGGCGTCTAGCGGCGCAGCTGTGAATGTGTGCCGACGTTGATGGATGTATGTGGATGTTCGCAGTGCAGACTCCGATGGCCATGGTGGTGCATACGGTTCCCGCGTGTGTGACGCACTTTTGCGTAGCTAGAAATGTTGCCTTGGAATTCGAATTTCGCCATTGGAAGATCCTGTGGCGTCCAACATCCAACCCCGGAGAGGCATCGGTGCGCATACGTAGTCTGGTATGCCGGCTGTGTGCTGCTTTTTGTGGTTGCAGTCGGAGCGTGCCGTTGCTGACCCGCCGGGGAAATGCGTGGTTGTAATACTGTCCGAAATATATACTAGTTACGGACTGGAAGGGCAGTGTCATTCAGCTTACCTTTCTACTGAGTTCATTCAGTTAGCACTGCAACAGGAGCGCTTGACAACCAACCTGTATGCGCCTTGACGTACGTGCCCATCATGTGCGTGAACGTGCATGGGCGACTTTCACGCATCGGGATTCTCCCACCCCCTCCCCCCCCCCCGCCTGGTAAAGGCCACGCAAGGTTTATCAAGAACAAGAGCGGAGGTCAAGCTGTCCTCACTTGAATGATCAAATGGTCAATTGTAACTTGGACGGCCTGCTCGGACCCGCTTTAACACTTTCTAGAAGCTCGGCCATTGGAGGCCAATTCATGCAGCTTTCAGCGACAAGAAGATGAATGTTCGAGTGTGGTGTTGCGGTAATCGATAGGCGTTTTCTTGAAACTCCTCGGCAACGTGATTTTCCTGCAGCATGCGGTCCGAGCGAAAAAGGCTCTCATTCGATTTACACGGGAAGCTCTAAGTTCGAATCGCAAAAAGCTGAGGGAAGAACGTTAGTCGAAACCGGAGCTAGACCTGAACGGCCCGGCGTCGCGAAGACAAGGCCAACTCATTCTGACGAGAGAAAAAGAGGGCGAAGGAGAGAGGAGAAGGGTAATCATCGGCAAAAGTCGAATGTGAGTTGTTCGAAATCAGTCTTGAATACAGGACCTTTTGAGATACAAAATTGGTGGGGATAGTTGTGCATGGGAACTGCATTGATCGGTAGCTAGTCTGTTGTGACATAGCAACCGAAGCGCTTCTCGTTTTGTCCGATGAGTTGATGACAATCGCCGGAAACAAAGGTCATTCGAAATCCCTCCATTTCGTGTATCAAAACTGCTGCACATTGCCAGGCACAAAGTCGGGCAGTTCGAGGTCATATCTGTCTGATTATGCCCGGGCGCCAAACATCAATGCGCTGCTGGCTACGAACTGATTTAAGGGGTGACGCAGTAATGCTAACTACCGGCATCGGTCTCCAAACGGGATCTGCTCCATTCGCCGAGCATGATTTCATCTGCGTGCAGATGGAATCTACGTCTATGGCTGATCCAGCGTCGTAAATCATCCTACTGACAAGACCAATATGCAAAACGCTGCAGCATGTGCTCCTGACTTATATGGTATGCTCCTTCTGTTTGCTGTTGCACGTTCGTAGCCAGACCGAGCTTGTGAGTTTTATTAGTCAGTAAACCAACAAGAATGTGAACGTTGTGTGTAAACATGATCTATTTTGTATGGGCTGCCACAATGCTACTTGCAGCTTAAGTAACAACGTAAACAGCGATTGCAACGTGCGTTTAACGAGGCTAGACAAAGCTGTCTATCGATGGACACATGGCGAGTGTATTAGTTTTTCCACACACTTGAAATTTAAAGAGAATGTTCCTAATTTGAAGATATTGAGGCAAGCACCAGATATGGTGGAATAAGCTCACATGTAACTATTTCAACCAAATATTGGTTTGTTTTTAAGTGTTATGGACTGCTTTAGATAACACAAGTTCATTATTTAGCCAATAGCTTGCTCAATACGTTATCGTTTGATTACGTCATGTAGTGTATTTGTGGCGTCATGTCGCTGCCAGATTGGCTGTGTAAGAATGCCCGTGGAATTCCCATAGTGAAACACGCAATGCCGAATCTGAAACCCGAGGCTTTAAGCTTTTCACGCTCAAAGTGGAAGCGAAGTCAGCGGGTTTGGACGGAGGAAACGCGCAGCCGGGCCCCGAGCCTATCGTTTTAAAATCACGGCCAAAGCCGAAGCCGAATATAGCGTGCAACGCTGTTTTGAGAAACCAGAACTATTTTCGCGTCTGCTAAAACTCTTGTTGATCAGAAAATGTTATCAGTGTTTTACGGAGTGGTTGAAACAAGGGGAGATGGAAAACTAGCAATGCTAGAAACTAAAAACTAGCAATGCTCTAAAACTAGCAATGAAAACTAGCAATAACTAGCAATGCAGATGGAAAAAAACTGTTCGGGCTATCGATTTCGTTCTGATTTAGTATGCTTACGCAATGTTTCTGACGGATATGTTCCAGCAATCGTCAGGTGTCCATTGGTCCTGGGAATGACCGGCTGTTTTTGGCTTTCAGCCATGCGTGTGTCACAGTCTCTTAAAAACGTGTGGTAGGTACATTGGGGTGATAGGAAAGGCACTGCGCTTTTGTGAAGTAAAGCCACACCTGCAGTGAAAAAGTCACCATGACGAAGCCGAAGACAGCAGTTCAAAATCGCATGAAACTGAAGCCAGACCCCTTATTCAAGCTTCGTTTTAAGACGAGGCCGAAGCCAAGTTTTTACAGATGACACAAGGCCACACCCAGTCGTGAAAAATGTCATAAAGCCGAGGCCACACTCGAAGCACTGGAGGAAAATTGGGGCTTGGCGAACCCAAAGCCGAAGCGGGCTGCGTCTCCATGCAGTAGAACTAACCATCTGCCATTAAAAATCGAACGTGAGTAACGATCGTCATCGAATGCGCCTGAACAGCACATATCATTCCACTGTCGCTACGGCTACCACCTCACGCGCATCGCCTGGTTGTTAGGGAACTTTGAAACATTCTAAGGCGGAGAGGAGACCGCTTACAACTCGAGAGCTCAGGAACCTCCTCAAGACACGACTGCAGCAAACGATACATGGTTTGGGAATGGTAACAAGTTGTGAGCCAGGTGCTGACTCCAAAGCTTTTCCGTTGCGAATGCTGCGCATCTAACACAAGGAGGGGCTCCGTCCAAGCTTTAGAGACACACATTAAATACCGGGGTTGCACATAACAAGGCCCCAGGAAATGCACCCCAGCCCCCAGGAAATGCACGTGCACTCAGTGCATTAGCCTGGCTACGGGCCTGCATTCTTGTGTACTCTTCTGGTGTACCCATTTTGCCTCTCAGGGGCCTATCTTATGGAATTCAGGTTTTGTCGAGCCTGGGCATGCTTTCAAATATGGCAGTGTCTTCAACTGCCAGCGTTGCGAGGTAAGACAAGACGCAAAAGTTAGAGTTAGCCGTTCTCTTGCATTTTTCGCTGGTAGGTTGGTTTTGAGGAAAAAACCTGGCAGGGCTCATCACATCGAAGGATGAATGACTTATTGATACTGAGGCTACTTAATGGTCCTTTCGTAGTTCAACGTTCGGCAGTATGTGACTTACGTCCGATTTATTTGATATTTTCCCTCCTCTCAGGAGTTGCGCGGCAGCTGTGTTGCCTTGACAGCGTTTTCGTTCGTAACGCTGCGATTGAAGACAACTTGCAAAGTGTGTAATGCAGTGGTATTCAGTAGTTACCATTTGTTTAGTTACAAAAGCCTCTATCTTCTTCAGGATTCTCCGTTCATGCCAGCAGAATAAGATTTGAAGACGTGTCAAGTGGGCTCTGTCCCAAGCTCTGGTGTTGTTCTAGGCAGAAGGTGGCGCATTTTCAGACTGGCCAGCCGGAAAACGGAATTGAGTGGGTGTGTACATTAGAGTCCAAAGCGATCCTTCATCCATAAACACTGCGCGCAGGCCGACGCTCCAACCGTGGACAGATGATGGTGAGATCAACTGCTTCGATCGGAGGGACAAGTCTAATGCAAACAGAAGCCCACGAACGATTCATAGCTGGCTTCTGTGGAGCGTTGGCAGTTGCAGTGGTTATTTTCGGGCACACGGATCGATTCCTAGCGCTATTCTTGAGGGCGTGTTGCCCAGGAAGCGTACCAAGCGGCCAGGTATGATTAGAGGTGGTCATGAATTACTTGACAGGTTAAGGTGCCGTGCAAACCGGTATAATCGTTTGAGTGCTTAGCATTAGTATCAATTTAAGTCTTCCGGCAATCCAATCCCATAAAAGAGGGTGTTTAATGGGCCCGTGTAGTTTCATCGAGGCGTCGAGAGGTCTCCTGATTTGCGTCTTGATAATTTGAGCGGGAATAAATCGGAAGCTATGGCCCAGAATACAACGGCGCTTTTAATTTAATGAACGTGACAGGAACCCACAAGAGGGGCTGCCTGTGACACTTTAGGCTTTGGGCTGGGTTGGTTACGCCGTCTTCCTTTTATAATTTCTTCGACGCCTTCAGGTCTACGAGCCGTGGCGACTGGCGGCTTATATATTTCATATACTAGAATATCACCGCTCTTGAAGTGATGTCAAACCAGTTTTAGTCTAGCCAATTAAGCGTGGTCAACAAATGGTTCATGCAACAATCTGCATAGACTCAGACATAGTTTACCCTGACTGTTCTTTTAGTCATAGTTGAAATCGTGGCATTCCAAATTTTGGTTCTGTTATGTAGGTGCGCCTATGTGCATCTGAAACGAAAATGTGAAAGAAAGGCGGGCAATGAGGACACCGTCCTTTGCACTGCTTCAAAGCAAAAATAAAATAGTGACTTAGAGGCTTATTTTTTTATTTGATGCGCCCGAATGGAGGTGGGGGGGGGGGGGGGGCGGAGCGAACGTACACGAGAAAGAAGTGAACGAAACAGAAGTTCGCCCCGAAAAGAAAAGCTTCTCTGCTTGTCATGACATAATGATTAAAGACCATTCTGCATTTTCCCGTTTTCCTCCGCCCACGGGGAAAAGCGAGCATTGGGGTGAGCGATGCGGGACGTATATGGCGGAACGGAGAACGTTGACAGTAGAGCGGAATGGAGAACGTAGACAGAGCGATGCATGGTACTCAAGATAACTTTTGAAAAAGGCGAACTCTGGGTCTCTCAACGCCGCTGGGCTGATTGGTCGACCGCCGGCGGCCTGTTGGCAGAAGATTTCCGCTGTTATAAAGCGGAAACAGGGGCCGGCGCGTTCAAAAAGTTCCATAAAGCTGCCATCACTCCCGGCTTCCTGTTTCACGACCAGGGGTGCGATGGCTGAGTGGTTAGCGCTTTCGGCTAACACGTGGCGGCCTGGGTTCGAACCCCGGCAGCGCTATGGCCTTTGAGTGATAATATGGCCTCTGCAGTCCCACGCGCTCTGTGAAAGGATGCGGACAACCCGCGTTGGGCTCTCTTAAAAAGCAATCGACATTTGAGAGTTGTAGTTCACTTGTGAAAAAGCGCCGAACCTGCAGGTAACTGACTCCCGAGCCAACAGTTAGCGATGATTGTTGCAAAATAGCAGCAGAACAACACCTGCTCACGTTATCTCCTTTTGCCCCTTTCCTGAGACGCCGTTTTTGCACAATGGTAAGTACATTTTATATTCACAGAAAAACAGCAATCTGCTCTTCTATTTAAGGTGCATTGATTAATACCAGCCTATCACCCATCATAATAAATCAGCAATAAACACAACAATTGCATGCGGAGGCATACGTGGTGCTATGGCCGGAACAGTCAAACGGCATGCCGGGGTCTTCTTCCAAAAGGCAACAAAAAATATCGATCGCGATTTGCCGGCTGAGAGCAATCTACCCCGTCTTTTCGGGGAACACGTGTCCAAATGCTGAGTGAGGATACACTCAAATATCATTTAACTACCACTGATAAGCGAGCAGATGTGTTGACTTCCCATTTGACCCCGGATTTCTAATGCACACCCATTTTCCGCACGGTTTTCCAGGGAGTCTGCAGAATGCGTCTGTGAATGAGGGAGTCTGCAAACTGGATCTTCCGGATGAGGGGTGAGCACATTCATCCCGGTTTACTGGCTCTAGTAACTAATGCTCTCGTTTGGCCGCTGGTTTAACAACGATGATCCACCATGGCTTGGTAAAAGTAGAGATTATGACTTCGTTAGTTTTATCATTACAACTGGACTTCACTCAAGACTTAATCTTAATAGAGCTGCAAAGCCGAAGGCGGGCTGAGTGTGGCCTACGTCAACATAAAAAACGTCGATTTTTTACCGCCATCACGTGCTCGGTTGACACGCTTTCTTGGAGACGGTCTGTCTGCTTCATCTGGTGTGGCATATATATATATATATATATATATATATATATATATATATATATATATGAGTTGAGGTTATACACATACATATGAGAAAAGGTATTGCAATATCACCATCACAATTTCAAACCCTTCCCTCTTTCGTTTAGCATTGAACACGTTTTTTTCAATCGTGAGGAAGCTCCAAACACGAGCGGAAACCGGCTATAGATATCGGTGACTCGGCGCCGCGGTGTCACGAGGCTAACATCTTCCGCCGGAAGAAAACACTGATAATCGTACTGGCAAACGCGTAGGTCGGTGTTTGCTGCCTACCACAGTGTCTTGCGCAACCCCTTCACCTGTCCGTTTTGTGGTGTTTGGCTGGCGTCATATCACAGCATCCAGAGGTGAAAATGAGAAACTAAATGCGCGACGCAGGCGAATGCACCGCTCGCGGCACCCTGTGGCCATCCGGTACTGCTGTACAGGCGCATGCACCGCTCGCGGCACCCTGTGTCCATCCGGTACTGCTGTACCGGCGAATGCACCGCTCGCGGCACCCTGTGTCCATCCGGTACTGCTGTACAGGCGAATGCACCGCTCGCGGCACCCTGTGGCCATCCGGTACTGCTGTACAGGCGAATGCACCGCTCGCGGCACCCTGCTGGCCATCCGGTACTGCTGTGCTAAGCATCTGTGTAGAATCCTGAAAAATCATGTAACGCCTCTCCTATCAGTGTAGAAAGGTTTAATAAACCATTACAAAATGAATAGCGGCTGCGATTTGTTTAGATTGATATTCAATGCTTCTGTTTCAGTTAAGGATTCCGAAACCTAAAAGAAAGGAGTTCAAAGAGTTCGGATCAAATTTCTAGAAAAGGAAAGAAAGCGAATACCCTCGAAAGAAGGCCCGTTGTTGGTTGTTGTTTCAGGTGTGGGGGGGGGGGGGGGTCACCAAGAAATGCTCATTGTCATCCCGCTGCACCCTCCTTACTGAGACTCGGGCTGCGCCCCTGTTCATGTTGGCTTGTTTTCCAGGAGCAACTGTCGGGTACTTTGCCCAATCAGCACGAAGAGGACGCCGCTCGGCCAACCTGGCAGTTCGAGAACCGTCAGTTGTCTCATCCTAAACTCTTGAATGGCAAAATAGTTCTCACGTGTTGCTGTACCAGGAGGTAGTGTTCAGTGTACGCGCAGAAACGCAGCATCGCCACGGAAGTCTGTCTTCCATCCTCACATAGTTTGTGCTGGATATCGCTGAGCTAAAATTGTCCGAGTACCGGATGAGGCGGCGGCCATTATGGGCACGGTCATTCACTGCCGCCATTACTCGTCGTGCAGCCGTCGCCAACGAGTGACGCCGGCTTGAAGACGTTGGTCGTGCAGCCGTCGCCATTGAGTGGCGCCGGCTTGAAGACGTTGGTCGTGCAGCCGTCGCCATCGGGTGGTGCCGGCTTGAAGACGTTGGTCGTGCAGCCGTCGCCATCGAGTGGCGCCGGCTTGAAGACGTTGGTCGTGCAGCCGTCGCCATCGGGTAGTGCCGGCTTGAAGACGTTGGTCGTGCAGCCGTCGCCATCGAGTGGCGCCGGCTTGAAGACGTTGGTCGTGGGTGTGCGCCACGTTGGCACGCCGTGACGGAGACGCGATGCGTGACTGTCAGCTGCATTCGGTGTGAGACGGGCGCTTTGACGCGAGATAGTTCTCCCAACAAACGCGCGTGGGGCGAGCGACAGCTACGTCGCGAAACACACAGTGGGATGCTCGACGCGGTCGGTCACCGCTGTGGTGCTGCATGGCAAGCCGGTTGCAATAACGACGAGCACCGCGAATGCTGGACCCAAGCACCGGCCAGCTCGCCCGCGCGCCACCGCTGTCTACGCCGCGCCATCGGCCGGTCAGAGGGTCGCCTGTTGTGGCCAGGGGCGAAGTCTGGATTGTCACCTGGGTCAAATATTTCAGAAGACGTTGCCATACATCTCTAAATGCATTTATCTCTTAATGCGATAAACCACAAAAAGCAAGGGCAAATTAAATGCGATGCGGCATAACCATCGAATATTTTTGTTTTTGGAGTTCATTTGCATTAAATTTGCATTTTCTGACCATCAAACACTGACAAAGGTTGAGACCAACCAGACAGAATGATCAGAAAAGGCATACTTAACATAACCAGCCCGAAGGCGTGTAGTTTCCTATTCAGTTGGATTGAGGGGAGAGGCGGAATAGTGCATTCTAACCAGGCATGCAGTTTCCTATTTTAGCTACCATTTTTATCCATTATTTTTTAGTCATCATGATTTGCGGGTTCAGCCCCCAAAAAACTAAATTTGAGGAACTACATCCCTGCTGCCAGCTGCGAAAAAAACGTTAAATCTGAGGAGAAAACTGTTTTAAGTGCATTTCGAAGGCAGGCTCGGCCATTTTTCTTTCTGCCCCCCCCCCTTCCCCACCCATCCCTCACCCCCCACCCCCCCGCATTTTGCGAACCACATCCCTGCGGCCCTACATTTATCGATAATATAGTTCTTCAAGCACCTGAAACAACATCACTTTTGTTTTCGTGAGGTCATCGTACAGTCAACTGAAAGCGTTGGCGACCTTCATTAATCTGGCATAATTATTGTCGGTGCAGAACTCGCACTTTCTAACATGGTCCAAATCATTTAGAGCAAAACTCACGCAATACTGGTATCAACAGATGCAAACAAAATTTTTTAACACATCTGGCACCTTCATTTCGCTTTACATGCAATATGATGACAACTAAAAGTGTGTTATTTCATGCCTGATCGCCGATCAGTGCGCTAAGTCTGAGGTACAACGGGCAATGTGAGAGGCTTACACCAGCGATGCTTGGCTTCTTACCTCAAAGTCGCTGTTTCTCTCAGTAGCGGGAAGCCCTAGCTGACTGCTTGACGTGTCGCTGCAACGACCCCTGTTTACCCCTGAAGCTATGGCTCGGCTATCCACAAACAACAATCCAAGGTAGGCAGGGCTTTTAACGATGTCACATTTTTTAAAAAAAAACTGACGATTAGCTACGTCCTTATGGCCAGTCAGCTTCTCACGATACGAACACAACCCACAGCAGCCCACAGCCTTGCACTGAACCCAAGGCATTACCGCGTGGCGAGCAATTAATCCCACCTGTCTCAAATGGCACTACGCTTTAAAACGCTACGTGGCAAACTGATAACGTTCGTCGCAAGATGCTGTGGCCAGCCACGATTCTTACGACTAGTAATAAGCCTAGTTGCTTGGTATTTTATACTGTTTAGCTTGTGAAGTGAACCTTGGCTGAAAAATCCATGAAAAGTACTGATCTGAGCCGCGCTGGAAAAGCATTGTGTCATTACTGATCTGTGGCGTCAGCGCTGATATAGTACAGCTTGTAGCATGTTTCTATCACCTGGTAAAAACTGATGATGGATGAACTGATGCTGAGTGATGATCATGATTAAATCTATTATGTTTGGCTGCATTTCATGACTTAACCTGCTCATACAGCGAAACGTCAACGTTTCGACATGCCCTTACGCTGCAAGCCTTAGCGAGTGCAGACCAATACTTAGCTTTGAGTTCCGTCGAGTTGGGATAATCTGTTGTAATATGGTCTTGTCTGCTAAGATTTGGTTTCACTTTCAAAATTTTGTCACCAATTGGCTAGCAAAAGTGCCAATTTTTGTCACCATCGTATCCGGTAAATCAGAAGCCTTTTTCACCCCTAGTTGTGGCCGACGCACCGATGTCCCGCGCTATGTGCGTGCTACACGAGGCCTGTTCTTGCATGAGCCAGTAGTTGTACACTTTTGCCCACAGATTCAATGTCAAAAGTGGTTCAATGTTAACAGTTGGCTTGTGTTAGGTGCGGGAGCTGCCCACATGTGGTAAAAACCTCATATCGATGGTAGACGTTGAGATGATGACTGCTGATGCTTTTAATATCTATACTCTGTGAATGTTTCTTTGAGAGTTATGGCAAATATCAAACGTTTCTACCACCCCGTGGATGACCCGAAAATATACATGAGCTTCCGACCGTCCACCTAGAGGACGGTCGGCCCCAGTGTTCCTTCTCGGGTGAATGGTGAAGCAACAGTGTTGATCTTCGCTTTAAATGAAACATTAGAGGCGTCTCTCGTCTCATGAATAGCGTAACTCTCGAGGCGATGGTAAACGCGAGGGGTTTTACCACCCGGTGGATGGTCGGTCTCCCTAGTTACCCTCTGGCAAATGACAAATGAAACTGATCGACCGTCTTGCAAAGAGTAACAAAAGGTAATAACACGTCTGTAGGTGGTAATGTAGAGAGTTTACTTTCAAGACGGTGGAAAGTGCAAGGAGTTTGCCATCCGGCGGGAGATGAAAAACATATGTGTGTCCGTGGAACCCTTACCGCGGTTTCATGCGTTGGCAAATGACAAAAGTTTTCAGTGCAGCATAATAAATACTGGAGCTCAAGGACGTAGGAACTGGGGGGGGGGGGGGGCAGTGGGGCCCCTAACTTGAAAGCTGGGGCGGCGCCCCCTCCACCAACTTGGAGGGCCTGTGGAGAGCCAATTCTGGTATGTGGAGGGCCATGCTGAACTTCTGAGGGATGACGTCAGCGTGTAAAAGCCCATGTCGACCTGTCAAGAGTTCATCCTGGCCTTGATAAGAATATATTCTGACCAAAACAGGGCACTTCCGAGCCTGAAGAAGGCCAATATTAACTGTGGGTGCGCCATTTTGGCCTGTAGGGGTCCACCCTGGCCTTTACATGGTTCATTCTGGGCTGTAAAGGGTCCATTATGATCTTTAGAGGGCCGCTATGGCCTGTAGAGGATCCATCATTGACTACCGAGCGCCCATTTGGGCTTGTACAACGTACATGACTTATTTTGACCGGTAGAGGGGACCACGAAGGCCCGAAGAGGACCCATTATTGATTGTAGTGCCCCTTATTCTGGTGTGAAGTGGGCCCATTCTGGCCTGTAGAAGGCCTGTTGCCGACTGTGGAGGGTCCATTCTGTCATGCCAAGAGGTCCATTTAGGGTTGTACATGACTTATTATTGACTGCAGAGTGTCTTTTCTAAAAATGGGCCATTATTGGCTGTGGATGGCCCATTCTGGCCTATCGAACACCCATTTAGACCATTAGGCCCAATTATTGACCGTAGAGAGCCCATCCTAACCTGCAGAGGGCCCTTTCTGACACGCAGAGGGCATATTATTGAATATGGAGGACTCCTTCTGGCCTGTAAAGGGGCTCATGCGGGCCTGTAGGAAGCCCATTCTAACCTGTACAGAGCCCATTCCGGCATAACGAGGGCCCATATTCTGATCCGCAGGGTCACATTCTGACCTGAAGTGCCTAGAGGGCTCAATCTAACCCGTGGAGGGCCATTTACAAATGTGGAGCGCCTATTTGGATTCGCATGGACCATTCTGAGCTGTATAGGGCCACTTTTCATTAAAAAGGCGCATTCAGGCTTGCAGGGGCCCACTATCTAGTCTCAGAGGGCCCATTTTGGTGCTTTGGAGTTTGTCCCTCAACTCGAACATAGGTCCCACGTCCCCGCTGTGGAAACTCGTCTGTATTCATACATACAGCAAGCCTGTTGTTTTCATAATCATTCCGTAGTTATCCCAGCCAGCGTGTCCAACTGGGATCCATGTGGGTCCGAGATGGACAGTCACATGGGGCCCATCAGGGCTGCCCACTTTGGTCCCATGTGGGCATGTCATGGGCAACCGACTGGGTCCCACATGGGCGGCCTTCCCGGAACCATATGGGGCTTAACTGAAACTCACATGTGGCCCACCTGGGCTGTCCAGTTGGAACCGACGTAGGCATGGCCAACTGGGTCCCACATGGGCAGCCCACCTGGAGCCCAAGTTTAGCCTGACACATGGGGCCCACCTGAGCTGCCCAGTTGGGACCCACGTAGGCAGGTTCAGCCGGGACCCATATAATCAGCCCAGATGAGACCCATACGACTAGCCCAAATGGTACCTTTAACCACCCCAGATGGACCCCAGTTGGGCTTCAGCGGTCTGCCTCTGCAATATCCATCTGATTGATGGACCGCCCTAATTCCAGGCAGGTTGTTTCATGTCAATAATAACCCTGGTCAAGGTATATTTATCATGCATTTGTCATACATTGCCTCGGAAATAGCACTGTTCCACAAAATGTACACTTCTCTTATCATGCCCGATGCGACAATCACTTAAGCATTTAACACACGTTATGCGTTGCCGCTGCTGCCGTTGTCAGCGCGATGTTTCCTGCCCTCGTCGCAGTCTCTCCCGCCAAAACCATTTTCCCGGTACCTATTCTGCTCCGGTGCGGGGGCACCGTGGCGCGGTGTGTTGCGCAGGATGGCCCCAGAAAATGGCGATATTCAGTGCCCAAAATCACTGCCCCATGCCCTAAGTGCCCCATGCCATGAGTGGATGATTATTCATGTGCACAGATTTGGTACCGAAAGAACTGAATTGTACTGGAAGGACTGAATTTATGTTGAGTCGCTCATCGAAGTTGATAACAATGAGGACAGCTACGTCGAATAACAGTGCAGAAATGGCAATAAAAAAAATACTAGCGGCCGCTGGAGGCGAAATAACTTGGTGTCGCGTTATTTTCCCGTTTGAGAGACATGCCCGGAGCAAATATTCTAAACTTTGCCCGAACTCATGGCAACAGTTCGTCTTGCCGGCATGTCGCGGAGATGAACTGTGGACTATGCAATCTCTGCATGCACATACACTCTCTACGAGCACTTGTACGGAAAAACTTTATGTCAGACTACTTCCCTGGAGTATTTGCATGGAAGTACTCCATATACGACATAAGTCAACGTACTGACTTGAGTTAAGTCTTCCTGCGGTCACAGTGAGAACATCAAACTATTAATGGTTTCATTTATGAGCGCAAGCAAGCAAAGCGCTTATATTCTATGAAAAAGAAGGTGAGTGTTAAATTTTATGTTACCGGGACAATGCTAATAAACTTATCACTGTCATTAGAAAGACTAGAGCAAAGTAGTTGCCAACGGTCTATACAGGAATACGATATTGTCTCGATAGATCATTTTTGAAGCAGCTGCTTTCCGATCTACTCAGTTATGGAAGGGTGAGTGCGAGTCGCTTTAGGCACTCGCTATTTCCCCCTGCATTGAGTGGCCTGCGGCTGATGACAGCAAAAGCGGGCGTCAATATTAAGTGCGTGCGCTCGTTTAAAAATGTCTGAAATCAACGATAAAGCAGCAAACTGGGCAAACATTACCAGCCCCAGTTTCAGAAGGAATCCAGCCATTTCTTTCTCATATCACGAGACCAAAACTCGGTTTGGTAATGTTAATCCAAGAAGGTACTCGGAGAAATGAGACAGATGAAATAGGTTTGTCTCCGCTATGTTTATCCTGCGGAATTGCCAATAGTTGTAGAAAGGAAATTGTCGCTATGCATTTTTGCAGAATTCTAGGTGAAATAAAAGCTGAACAGTACAAACCCATGGAACACAGTCTGCGTTTCCAAGCATGACGATTCTGCAGCAGCACTAGCTGTTGTCTCTGTCAGAAGCTCCTGGTTGCCGTGCCTGGTTGCTGGAAGACAAAGTGCTTCCGGGCGGCCAGGAGCAGCCTCAAGCAGCCTCCCAAGTAGAGCAGCTGCAGTTCTCAACAGCAGCTCAGCAATGCAACAGGAGAGCATTTCTCCAGCTAATCAAGGGCTGGAACAGATGTCCATCCTTCCGCCATCAAAATTTGCTACAGCTAACGTCATCCTGTCGGAAAAATACGCAAACACTGACGCCAACTGAACGAAAACACCAATAGTACATCGCTCGCACATTACAAACACATCAGGAGAGACCGGCGATGAGATGTCGCAAATGCATTGTCGATAATGTTCGAAGTTATGCAGGCCTAGGGCCTTGTCTAAGATCTTTTAACAAAAGGGCGGGGGAAGGGGGAGATTTCTTTGTCATACACTTTTAGCCTCATATGACGCTCCACACAATGGCGGCAACCAGCTTCCTTTAACGCGCGCTCGGGTAGAGGGTCAAATTGACTCCCCCCCCCCCCGAAGGTCTTTCCAAAATGGCTTCCGAACGGCGCGGTGCAGCCGCGCCAAATTTTGCATAGCCGTAGACAATTGGGACTGTTTGACACCAACAATTTAGATGTACCTTGTAAGGTCGCTGACCTATGGCAGGTCAAAGTCAGGCCATAGTTTCAGCGAAGGCAATTTCTAGGGAATCCTTCAGTCTGACCCAATAACGGAGTGTCAGACGAAGCCATACATCTTTGAGATGCTTTCTTAGGAAACACAACATTTGAATGAGCACATTACATTGACCTAAGGTCAGGTATGAAGGTCACACCATGGTCAAAACCAACCTGTTTTGTTGCTCTAGGGTTTACTGTATGGAATAGTTTCTGGTGCTCATTCCGAATTTATTGTTAGCAGGAACCACATTCTACATCATCCATGGACTTCTTGAGGTCAAAATAGGTTATGGACCTAAAATGACCCAGGTCAACATTTTGTTTTAGGGACATACTGTCTAGCATCCTTGTCGCTTGACATCCTTGTCGCTCAGTCAAATGCAAAACGCAAAGCAATCTTGTATGATTTTGGTCGCCCTGACTTTCAAAAGGTCAACAAATGTCACTAACCTTAAATGAGCATGCGACCTTTTGCTTAGAAACGGTTATCTAGGTTCCGGGGGCACTTTGGAGACAACCTGGAGCTTGAACTTGTTTGACCTTTTTTGACCCGAAGGTCATAATCTAGGAACCTGAAACTTTGACCTAAGTGAGTTCACGTACAGGTCAACGCACCCTGTATATTTGTTGTCTCTAGCTCTCTTAGTTCCCGAGATCTTAGGGGTGTCAAACTGACCCCCTCCCTCCCCATCCGAGCAAAGGGTATCTGGCCGGCCACCCGGGCGCATGTTAAGTGAGGTTCGTTTAACTAGGAGAGGGGGTTTCCACGGCCCTGGTTGAGGATGGATGCACATCACTGGAGGGATTTTCGCCCTCCATTCAACATGGGTGCACGGCACCTTGCACAACATCGCACGGCCTTGCGAGTGCACCGGTCGTATCAAACACATGAGACGATGAAAAGGAATCTTACCACACGAAGCCCCAATGCACGAAACGGAAATGATATCGCACAGCGCACACTCGCCCATTCACCCAGCGCGCGAGCGTTAACACTTCCAGGAGCCGTCCTCCCTGCGCGGCAGCCTGTCTGGGGAATGCGGCCACTTTTCCCGAATCGCGTACCGGAACAGGCCAAACGCCCTCCGGACGCCATCCGCCAGCATAACAGCCAGGACGCCGGGCCGGGAACGATGTGACCAAGCATGGGCGAGGGAACGATCGCGTCAGTGGAGGAGGGCTTCGAAGATCGAGCTCACCTCCAAACAACTGAAATGATTTAGCACTAGGCTGACGGCGGCACATGGAAATAATCGCCAAAAATTCTCTGACCCTCCCCCCCCCCCCCAGTTCTTGACGACCTTACTCGCTCCTGCGACCACGAAATGGCGCGGGTGGGTCAGTGCCGACAGAGGCCAAGGTCCGGCAGCGTTAGGCAAAGCGGAGCGAAAGGGATGGGAGGGCGGGTCTGGACAGGTGAGCTGCCGGCGTCGCCGGTGTGCTGTCAGCGAGCGGCCCCGTCTGCCGCTGCCTTGGCTTGGTGCAAGGGACATGCCTTGTTTATGAGGGAATCCCCACGCTCAATAGCATATATACATAGGGCATTGCCACTCAGCTCCAGGTTGATATCACCGCTCAATTGCAGTAGTTTCGAATAAGTCATAACAGTATGAACCAGCAGGCATTGATTGCCAGTCGTGTGCTGCTGTAAAATGCAACACTTACGTTAGAAACCTGTTATCAATCGCCACCAAGACAAAGATTTTAGGACAAAAATATGATTTGAAAAGGGCTTGTACATTAAGCAAATTCATGTACAGTTCTCAGTTAACAAATGCGCATGATACGCATGACGCGAAGTGCGTATGATAAAAGACCGTGCGCAAAAGCTATCACCAAAGATCTCTTAAACAAATGTTTGCATCGTATGAAGCACGCCTGCAAAATATAAAATATTTGCTATGGCAAAAGCCTGAAGGGAGAGAAAAGCTCGTAGGCGAACAGCTCTCACGCATGACGTAAAATACAAAATTTGTCTCAAACATTCTGCAGCGCGTCAATGCTAGTAACACAAACATTGTCTGACAAAAGGACCTGAGTAAAAGTTCATAAGCGTTCGTGATGCAGCATCAATTGCTTGTGTGCTAAGCACCCCTATGAAGATGGTTTAGGAAAAATCGATCACCTGATTATCAAATTATTACGCCATTCTCCGATGCCGCCTGAATGCTGTGTTTGAGGAATACATTCATACCCTAGTCCTAAAATGCAGCTTGGGTTCTTTGAACTATACGATGTTCCGTCCCAACATCAAAGCCTGGGAAATAATGGTCGGTCTCAAACGAAATCCTAATGAAAAAACCCAAGCGAAAAAAGATTCGTGGGAACGTCGTTTGGGTACAGTGATCAACTTGGTAACGACAAAGAAGTGGAAATTTCTGGAATAAATATCGCACAACTCATGATAAAACAGCACTCTTTTAACCTTCTTTCACCGTTACACGACTTTCACGTTTCCAACCGATCCTATTTTTCGAAACATGAATCAGGCGTTCATGTGATTTGTTTAACACTACCCACGCTATATCGTGGTTTTGGGCTGCATTCAAACCCTTATACCTTCTGGTGCCTCCATGTCAGTATTTCCGTCAGGCGTACGGAAATGCTGACACAAACGGTCGCTGCACCCATCATCCTGCATCCTAATCCCATGCACTTGAACGTAATCATGCACGCATCATGCGTCTGAATTTCAAATTTATGTGCGCACTAATGTGAACCTAATTTTGTCGATGAAAAAACGCATTTGACGACGAATAGTCGTGTCCACATCACACATTTGCTAAAAACTTAGCGAAGAAAGACTTTTGGACAAATTTCATTATTGGCGAACAACGGCAAACGAAGGCTTATCCCTACGAACGTTCGCGATGCAATCAGTTTCATACTGAACTTTCAGACTTCTGCATTGCCAAACAAGGTTTTTACGTAATGATCTTTCCACGTTACGAAACTGATACCGTACGCAGCTTATCTTGACGGACGCACGCAAACAAACTGGCAAACAGGTGCCCAACGGTCTTTCCTATACATTCTTTTGTCCGCAGCAAAGACATACTCCTCGGGTGTTATCTGGCGGCTGTGCCCATAAGTCTGCTGAGGTCAAAAGTACGCATAAAAAGAGATCGTATAACAACTTTCCTTGAGATCAAGCTTGTATTCTTAAGGACGGTAGAACAACATAGTCATGCAACATCAGAAACTCATCATGTAAGAAGTTAGTCATGCAAAAAACTGCTACATATACAGTTTTTGTAACAAACTACTCATCGAGAAACTGTTGCAAAAAAAACACCGGAAAACTGTTGCAAAAACAAAAACGTGCTAGCACAAAAGTTCATGGCAAAAGTCGCGTGAGCTCGTTGAAGGCCACTGCCTCTCAGAGGAAGAAAAGAAAACTTTCAATGATCCACATGCTGTCATGTAAAGCTATAATGTTAGTAGCGTGTATAAACGCAAATATTCATACATATATGCTACTCAGAGATAGGTTTGTTTCATTTAATTACGCGCATCACGCGTCACGCGGCGTGCATCATTCATATATTAGCATAATGTCAAGTTACCAGACATCGCGCGTTAAGGCACTAATCACGTGCGCATAATGGGCCTCGATGCACCCTGCACGTTTAAGTCTGGTCGCCGACTTTTCCTAACAATGGACGGACTAATTTTCCTATCTGGATGGTCCTGTGCTCTGTGCATGACACTGAGTTCTAAAAAGGGTTAAGGGTCCGCACCTTCCCGGATTTCAGCCCCAGTGCACTGGTTACTGATACTGAAAAAGTCACATGAAGAGGGATTGTGCATAAACACGTCTTAAACAGTACGGGCTTGAGAATGACATCATCAAAGATTGTTCGGCGGCAACTTGGCTTAGGTGGTGCATCCTCCCCAATCTTGATGCCACAGAAATCAGCATTGACAGTGGCAAATAACACCAGGAATTAATTATGTGAAGACCCCCAAGCGCCCTTGTAAAAAAGCTTCTGATTGCCATCCTGCCAAATGGTTCACGAAAAATACAGCGTTGTTTATTCCTAATGGGTCTGGATGGCACGTTAATACAACGCATTAAAGACATAGGACAACTGTAATAAAGGTACCCGTTTGACGGCAGCGACCGATGGTATAAATTTCCACTCTTCTACGTCTAAAATCATCTTTTAAATATGATTGTTTCAGTGACATCTGCAGAGCAGCCTTCGCTGAAAAATGGCTCCTAGCTGCAAGACAATGTTGGACGTCTGGCTCTAAATCTATAATAACGCACGGACACCCTTTAAAAGTAACATACAGCTTTGCAAACATTATAAGACATGGTTTATCGTGGCTTTTGGGCCTTTTTCACTTCCTTGAATCGTGCCGCATAGGAGATACCTATGAATGCTTGCAATGCAATGAGCAAATGGAATCGCAACACCCCATGCGTTACTTCCTGCGGAGCAAAATTAGCTTTAAATACAACAAAAGTAAATGGCTGAAATTCGGGGAGAAACCAGGTAACGGGTGTAGGTTTCGTCGATGATGTAGGCCGAGGCCCTCACCCTAGCGATTCAAAGGTGAAATCCTCACATAAGAAAGTTCCTATGCTATGCCAGGCCGCACTGTCCGCCCATTGTTTTTGACACTTGACTAGAAAGGACTTAGAAGGGGTTAAAAAGATTTAATTGAAATTTTCTCGTAGTTTTTATTACCTGCAATCTGGCTGCGCACTCTACCAAAACTCTACGGCTTATGAGACGCGTTGCTCCAACGCGAGACAGCGGGCGATGAGCTCCACCGCTCCACCCAGGGTGTTCTGCCGCTGATTCCATTGAACTCTACCATCCGCGTTGCTTGCAAAACATGCGCGTTGTTGACAAGCTGATCGGGTGTTGCTGAACGATGCGGGTAATCTTGCACTGAAGTTACATTTGGTGGCGATTGCGCGTTGTACGTAGGCCACTTATACGTACACACCGAGGTAATAGATGGTTGGCATTGGTATGTTCTTGCCTCAACCCAGCTTTTGGCAATTGTGCATGCGTTTTGATATGTGCATGATTGTTACTGGGCACAAGAAAATGCGAGTGTGTGGGCGATACATACTGCATCAAAACAGATGGGGCCCGGGGTGCATTCGGTTTTGGAATCCGGTAACTATTGCGATGTGGTTGTTCCCATTATTTTCGCTTGTGTTTCCCTTCTACCTCTCCTACATGCAGTGGGCTTGTAATGTTTGTAAGGAGTCTAACTTTTTCAAGCATTCCTGTGCCTTCAGCAGAAATGTGTTCTTTCAAAATTGAGTAGGGACATTTTGTAATATCTCGTTCTTGGATATTGGTAATCTCTTAAAGCAAAAGGAAGGCAGAATCATGCCAGTACTTGAATCATATTCATTTTGTCTTATTGCCATTAGTATTCTGACAATAGGTGCATGAAGAATCTGCCAACCAGCATGATTGTTTTGCAACCAGAAATGTTGGTTTGATGATAGCTTCTGTATTTATATGTGATTTTTACTTTCCTGTTGCTGTGCAGATGCATTCTGCATTCCAGAACATGTTTTTTGAGATACTACTACTATATTGAAGTGTTTGCATGTCAAAAGTGATAAGGTTACATCATGCTAATTCAGAATGAAGTCATATTAATCATGTCAGTTTAGGACAAAGTGATAGCTGTGGGGTATCATAAAATGCAATAGCTCTGTACTTACAGGAATATGACAGTTTTTATGATAATCCTAGAAAATATATGTTCTTGTCAAGTACAGGTTTTACACAAAAAGAACAGTTAGGTACCTATATCTTTTAGTGATTTTTTATGAAAAAGGTTGCTGGCCCCACAGAAAGTTATGCCGTTCCCCCAATTTATGTGCCTTGCCATGCTGCGTATTCACATGTCTGGTGCTATGCATTTGTTTTATTTAAATTCAAGACTTTATTGACTGATGAATATTTTATCATACTGTCAGCAATGATGTGCAAGAATATGTTCACACTTTGAATATGATTAAGTCTTGAATTCATGTAAGAAACATACTTAATAGTTTGCATCAATAGCATTGTGTATATGTTTGTCTGAGTTCAGGTGGGTGCACCATATGCTCACATAATCAGAGCATTTATAGGGCCTATTGAAACATCACCTCACATTACATTACACTTTAAATCCATGTCATGATTTTCACCATTCTATTTACAGCTGTTCATGGTTATTCATTGTTTAACCACAATGTATTTCCTAGCCCTCCTGCATTTCCAGTGCACATGTGTCCTTTATATGAACAGCAGTGAGTATTCCCATGAGGAGGATACAGAGCTGAACTTTTCTCTTTTGAAGTGGGAGATGATTTTAAAAGACTGATTGCTCCCTACAATCTGATAGTTTGTTCACATCCATATTTAGAACTGACCATCTCACTGTCTTGTTACAGGACTTCAACATTAGCTATCTTTTAGAAAAAAATGAGTAGCCAGTTACCAAGAAGGATCATCAAGGTATGTAATGTTAAGCAGACAGCCAATATATACAGCATTCATCTGTTTGGGTGAACCAATGATTGATGAGATGGCTATCAATAGTCTGTGTTGCTGTTGCAGGTGGGTTTTTTGTGGACACATCATCTATGTTTTAGAGTCTTGTTTGGATGTGTGGATAGTGACAATTCATCACATATTTTTTTGCTTTAGTTTTGAAACATTTTGTTGCTTGTGTCAAACAGAGCTATCAAAGCTACCCTGCTACATGTTTCAGGAGACACAGCGACTGATGGCAGACCCTGTGCCTGGCATCAGCGCAGTGCCAGATGAACAAAATGCCAGGTACTTCCATGTGATAGTGGCAGGTAAGCTGATGATGATGTGTTCTAGCCATTCACAGCTTGGTTGATGACTTTGTACCACTTGATCTGTGTCTTTGCTTTCAAAGTGTGGAAGGTACCAAATCACTTTCAATTATCATGTTGCAAAAATATGTGAATGCCAAAACATAAGGTATTGATCTCAAAACAGCATGAAGTTCAGCTGAAGTAAAAAAGCAAAGGGAGTCCTTGGTTTTAATCTCCTATTGATTTCATCATCCAGATGTTCTTAATAATACATCAATGGCTTTTTGATAATGTGTAAGGTGTTTGTGGGATCACTGCATTGTATACAACTGCTTGTGAAGAAAATGTTATTTGGCCAGATGGTGGAGATTCAGTCTTGAACTCGCCACTCAGCATGCTTCTGTGGGTAGGACAGCACCAGATTTCTTGGCCTATGCCCTCCATGATCTCCATTGGTGGGCCTATGGTTGTGACTTCTTGTTTTCAGAAATGTGCCATTGCTGAGATGTTTTTGTGTTAACTCATTTTGCTAAGCATTATCAATGCAAAAATAATCTTAATTATAATGACAGATATGCTATAGGCAGTTGACTTACATTGGCCCTTGGCACCAGAACAACGCAGGCAGCATCTTCTATTGGACAGATGAAATGGATGACCGAACGATCCGTCGCTTATGAGAGTGGTACGTCGGGCTCCTGAAGCATCAGCTGTGGCGTCACAGTGGATTGCCTAAGCCCTTCAGCGGCGTCGCAGTGGCGCGGGTGGTATGTGCAGCAATTAGGCCGAGTTGCGTCAGGCGTGACGAACGTGACGTCACTGCCGCATAACCTGATGCCTACGCTGAGCAGCGGGGAAGCCTGGCCTCGCTTCAAAGTGCCAGGGCCGTCTTATGTCATGGCATCTGCCGTTAGCTCTCCGCCAGTCACATAATAAGCGAATTTTCCGAAGAGGTGAGTGAACTGCTCGGAATGATGCAATCTGAGGCACAGCTGTACACCAGCGATGCGTGGCTTCGTTTGGCGAACAAAGGCGTGGGTGGCTTTCCCCACGACACAGTACAGGGCAGAGCTGCCGACTGTCATGACGACATTGAAGTAGAGCAAAGCTCACGTGGGTGCCGTCTGATGCGGAGAAGCGGTCCCGCTCAGGTGCAGCGATGCTGTAAGTCATTTGGGATTAGCAGAACCATGAAACCTTGTCCATGTGCCGTGAACAGTGTTAATGAACGCGGAATGTGTTTGACTGCGTTGGATGTATACAACAATGATTATGAATATGAATTCAGTCGTGATGGAAGCAAGTGAAGCTTGCGCGTCCTAGTTTTCGGTATTGTGAATATTTATGCTGAAAATCACGGACATTCAGTAAACCCGAGGAGGTACGAGTCAAACAACGACATCAAGCAACAAGCTATGAGGATATCGGATAAGAATAATTGTTGTTTCAATGTAGTCGTCATTCCCACGACGTGGCCACGAATATTGAACACTGTTTTAAAACGTCGAGTATTCACATGGTATGCCATGACGATTCTTGGGATTTCCGGTGAAACCGGATCTTCCCGTGTATTGAAAGCCATTCCGTCCGGCGTAGAACGCCTAGCGAATATGTGGTAGTGAGAAGCTGCGCTCATTCATTATTATCGTCGATGCAGCTTCCACCATTTTATCCGCCCCTGCCCCCCCCCCCCCCCCCCCTCTCCTCGGCTCTTCCTCCACTCCCCTGCTGATCGGGACTCGGCATCTCACGGTATGGGGATCTCCCGATAAGCGCCGGCGCTGCGTGGACGACCGGCCCACCCGCCCCTGCGCGCTCTTTCCTGACCATATCCGCGTGTCCTGTGTCCATTTTTTCTTGCTTCGAATCTTGTGTCACGTGGGGAGGACGTGCTGGGCACCGGCCTCACCCGCTTACTGCGAGCGCGCGCCTCCGCTCTCTGGCGACAGTCGATCGGCGCGTTCATGTAGCTGCACTGGCCGGCTCGAGCCGGCCCGTGGGCTCTTTCGTTGTCTGATAGCTGCACCTGGCTGTTCAGTGCTTGGGTCGTGGTCGATTTGTGTTCGGCGTATGCAGGGATCTGAGCTGCTCGAGCATTTCTGCGGCTTCAATCTGAATGGGTTCATGGTGCAGTTTTATCCGCGTTGCAGGTCCGGAGGGTTCACCGTTTGAAGGCGGCGTATTCAAGCTGGAGCTTTTTCTCCCAGAGGAGTACCCGATGTCGCCTCCAAAGGTCCGGTTTATGACGAAGATTTATCATCCGAACATCGACAAACTTGGGAGGATCTGCCTAGACATTCTAAAAGGTGACTGCAGTGTAACTACCGCGTGTAACATGTGTGTGACATGCGACTACGCATTTTTTAAGATCAGCGATGGGCCTGCTCCTAACACCATTTAAAATGTAAGGAGTGCTTATAATGCATGGAGGAGCAGTGCTTTTCAAAACTTAGTCCAAATATTTCAATTGGATGGATTTCTGGGGTCAGAGTTTACAGTAACCAGTGCCGTTGTGTAAACCGGCACGGCCTGCCCCGCCCTCCGACCCCATACGATCTGAGTGGCTGCTGCCGCCGGCCACAGGCCATCCCAGGCACGGGCAAATGGCGGGCACTGAGGCTACTTGAACCCACTCACCCCGCCGCCGGTGGGTTAGAGGGCAGCCACTCTAACCGATTAAGCGACGGAGGTGGACATGGCCTCTCAGATTTATGTCAACTTTGCCTATTCTGGTATATGCGCATTTTATGTCTCAAGGAGTATATTTAGCCACGTGGCTATGTCATAGGGCTTTATGAATGAGTCCTGGCTACAGCATGAAATTTTGCTATCCGCTGTCTTTATTGGCGAGTTTATATGCATTACAGCCTGTACTTACGGTGAATCACGTGCGTGACAGACATGCTGTCCGGACTAAGTAATGATTCATTGAAATGTCAGTTGATGGCTGTTCTTCGAAGGCTGTCGGATGTCTTTTGAATGGTGAGGGGTGGTTATGTTAGGGTACATGGTGCATTATTGGTCCACTTATGGAATCTCTGGGCCGCTCTGGAAACACTTAGAGCTGTCAGATCTGGAATGACAAACTTCTATCGAAAACGTGCGTGCATTTGCGCTGAATCTTCGGCTGCGTTTACGTCTTGCGCCAGTGGTTTCTGGCGTGTAGACGAAAATGCTCTTGTCGGATGGTGTGGTCGTATCAAATGCTGCTTAGTCCGTCGGATGGTAATTCTGCACGGGGAATTTTCATGAGAAAAAGGGACTCTGGCAACCTTAGCGGTGCCTGGAGGTGGATTTATTACCCAACAACAAGCTGTCCCTTGTTGGAGGTATTATGTCTATCTGTTGTGTGTGTGTGCCTGCATGACTTGAAGCGAGCTAGTTAGCGTCCTGCTGCTTTGCGAACACCAGCTTACCTAGTCATAAAGCGTATTAAAAAACCTGCACGCTGCAGCGTGTCTTAATGTATGTCTCCCCATTCGGCTGTAGCCAGCTGTTCCGTGTGCCAATGCCCTTCCAGGAAGACTTCAGTTTGCGCCGGGTGGCCGTGCGCGCCTGTACCTCCAGTTGAGCCCTCCCCCCCCCCCCCCCCGTGTCCCACAAGCGGTGCGTGTCCGTCCCGCCGGTCTCTCTTGCCAGCTGGCCCTCAGCGACTGACGGTGCTCCTCCGTACCCGGCAGACAAGTGGTCGCCGGCGCTGCAGATCCGTACCGTGCTGTTGTCAGTGCAGGCGCTGCTCAGCGCGCCCAACCCGGACGACCCGCTCGCCAACGACGTGGCCGAGCTCTGGAAGTGCGACGAGGCGGCGGCCATTCGCAACGCGCGCGACTGGACCCACCGCTACGCCGTGGCCGACAAGTGAGCGGCGGCCGGCGCACGCTCGCGGCCCTGCGACGACCGCCGGGCCCAGCGACGCGGCGCCGGTGCGGCCGGCGCGGCGCGCGCGAGCGGTGTCGAGTGGTGGCGCGCGACGCGTCGCGTCCCGGCCCGGCCGCTGAGTGCTACCCGTCGCCGGCAGGGGGCGGTGCTCCTCCGCGCGTCGGTCCAGCCGGCCACTCAGAAGCATGGCTGTGCGGCGAGCCGCGACGCGACAGATCTGACCGCGCGCAGCTCTGGGACCCGCGGCGGCATGAGCTCGGTTGCTCCCCTCCCCCTGGTCCGGCCTGTCGCCGCTCTCTCCTCCATCGCCCGGCTTCCGATCCGGTCCCCGTGCTGACCGTGTTGTGATATTGACTGACGGCTGGCGGCGACAGAGCGCGCCGTGCGCCGCTCTGCGCCGCTGCTGTCGGCTGGCGCGCGCCGAGTTACCGTGTGTGCTCGCTCGGCCGCGCTGCATGATCCGACGCTGGAGTGAATGAAGGAGGGTGAAGATTGTCTCTCTTTGACGATGGGCGGACGGTGTTGGAAGAACACGGGGGTGGACAGAGTTCCCCCACTGGGGCTACGGGACAGCTGGGTCAGGTTTTCTTGTTTGCGACCTTTTCGCTCTGGTCTTGCCATTATTACGTATTCACAAATATAAACAATTTTTTGGTAATGGCCGGCACGGTAATATTGCAGTACAAATTTTGACGTCGTCGACTGGTTGCGTTGAACTCACGCGCAGAGGAGAATCGCAGGTTCACAGTATGTAGGATACGATAGGTCGCTGGCTGTATGTTGCGTTACTGGTAGGAATATTGAAGGCGACCAGATGCACCAGAGATGGGGGGAGGGGGGGGGGAGGGGAGGATTGACTAACCGCGGGTCTTTACTTCTTCCCGGGGTTGAAAATGATGACGAAATTTGGAGGTATGGTATTTACGAAAGCGTAAGTTTGGCAAGTCATGACATTTGTTGTGGGTAGGGCGGTCAGCTGCACGGCATCAGGCGTAGCCTGCGGCCGCATCGAGTTACGAACGCAACGGGCATGAACAGGAGTCTGAAGTGCGTCATTGCAGTAAGAAGGTAGTGGGTTAGTAAAAGCGTTGTATATCATTTTGCCCACAAGCACTGCGGGGGGTAGCTCTTTGAATCGATGAATAGCGTTCCGGGAAATCGCAATGCCCAAGATAAGCAATCGGCGTCTACGTATGCAGCAAGCTAATTAGTTATTGGGCTTTAAGGGTGCATCAACTAGAATGGTTGTTTACGCCTACGCCTAGATAAAACCGGTATCCCGAGGTGTCGCAATAGAAAACTGCGCATATGAATGTCCCTGAATTCAAGCCAGGACCCCAAGCGACGGAGATGGGCTCTGTTCTCCAGAAGAGCTTAAGATGGATGAGAAAACTCATTCTGCACATATACATATGATCCGGTCGTTCCCCTCTTGTGCGAAATCCTGGCTGCGCCACTGCGGCGCCCGCGCCAGCCGCAACCTTCGAGTCGCAGGCGGCGCACACCGCAACCCGCATGTGGGTCAGCTGCTGGGCCGTGGGCCGCTCTGCCCGCGTGGGCCACACGCACATTTCCTGGTCGCGAGCAGGCATACCGACACCCGAACGCCGCGGTTTGGCGCGCACAACCCGCCTGCATTAGCCCCCGACAGGTGCGCCAACTGTTAAGCAGGGTGTCAGCGGTGTGTGAACGGCAGGGTGCGCCTGCTGCACTCATCACGGCGCCGCTCGTCCCGCTCGCGAGGTCCCAGTGGATGGATGTGCGGCTCGGGGAAGTCCTTTTACTGACGCAAACTTGAGTTTGACGCCCTGCAGCGCCGCAGTGCTGTGTGCAACCCCCCCCCCCCCCCCCCCGGAGATGTCCGCCCATGACGTGCCACTGTTTTCATTACGAATCCATAATCACCCTCCGTGAAGCCCGCGGGGATGATACGCGGCGCTGATCACTGAGCAATGCTTGCAGTTCTCCAGAAATGTTGCATCTGGCATAGTTAGGCCCAGTGCGTCGCCAGCTGCAGGGCCCACGGCCCTCCCGAGGGTGCTCCTTGTGTGATGACGCACGTCCTTGGAAGAACCCGATGCACCCCTGGTGGTTCGCGACTCCCCAGCGGGGAGAGGGGCTAAGGCCTCTGGGGACCCATACACTCTCCGGTAGCATCGCCGATCGCACTATTTTGATCATTCAAACACGTAACAGTCGGGTATCGGTCGACCCTACCTCTCACCTCATTTTAACATCGATCTCCCTTCCAATACATCAGTTCGAACCCCGCATATCTCCAGTGGCGCCCTCCCCTTTCCAGGGTCCAAATCCTGATGGCGCCTCTGAATGGTGCGCTCCTTGTTTGGTTCTGGACGTCGAACTGCATGCAGCCCACCGCGCACCGCGTGTCGGCCCCACACGGCCGCCTGTCCGATCCAGTGGCAAAACAGGAGAGAAGCACCAGCAGCAGAAGCACCAATGACCCGATCGCGACCCCTCACAGAAACACGCAACAATGCCCATTACGGGTAAATAGATTCAACAACAATGCATGGACAAAAGCGAACGAAAGGGCGACCCGCATATTTGCTACACTGCGCGCAGGGACCGAAACCCGGGGTCTGAGCAAAACTGGAGGGAACGACGGGGCGGCACTGGAAACATTTTTCAACCACAGATTAAACGAGCAAACGCTGCCCGACAAAGTCGAACAGTCCCGGGTGTCTTGCCCGTAAAACCCTTTCACAAACAGCATGATCACCCCACCACCTTATCACGTGTCTGCTGACGCCGCTTCCATTGGCTGATCGTTCGCCGATGCCACTTCCCTCGGTTCACCGTCCGCTGGAGCCTCTCGCTGTGCATCACCATCCGCTGGAGCCTCTCGCTGTGCATCACCATCCGCTGGAGCCTCTCGCTGTGCATCACCATCCGCTGCAGCCTCCCGCCGTGCATCACTGTCCGCTGGCTCCGCTTGCTCCGTCGCCCCGTCAGTTGGGGCGCCCTCCCTGTTGTCGCTGTCTTTGATGGCCGCTTCCTCTGATTCGCCGTCCGCCGATGTCGCCTCCTTCTCCGCGCCATCCGCTAGCGTCGCCTGCCCGCCGCCCTCCGCCCCAGCGGCGTGCTGCCCTCCCTCCGCCGCGTCCGGAACCTTAGCCTCCTCCATCTGCCGCCAGAGCTCCGGGTCGCAGCGCTCCAGTAGCGCTACCACCTCAACATGCGGCGTCTGCGGAAACAGGTCGACCGGCACCAGCCGGCGCACCACGAAAGGGTAGCCGACGTACTGGTTGCTCTCTGGCCGCGCTAGGTCCAGCAGATTGCGTAGCGCCTGACGTAGGTCACACGCTACGTACACCACGCGCCGCAGCGCCTCGGTGCGTCGCAGCGTCTGCGTCACCTCGCGGCCAAGCCCAGCGCGCGGCGGGTCGACCACGGCCACGGCGCGGCCAGCCGCCACCTCGCCGCGCTCCAGCAGCACGCGCAGCAGCGCCTCGGCGCGACCGGCGAAGAACTTACAGTTGGCGACGCCGTTGCGGTCGGCGTTGGCGCGCGCGTCGGCCACGGCCGCCTCCACCAGCTCGAGACCGAGCACGGCGCGCGCGCGGCCAGCCAGCGCCAGTCCGATGCTGCCGGCGCCGCAGCACACGTCCAGCAGTGTGGTGTCGGCGTCCAGCTCGGCG
>NW_023596545.1:1521573-1545528 GCF_011947565.3 Pollicipes pollicipes
CGAGCCGTATCACGCGGCGCGCGCTCGAGATGTACTGCCGCGACAACGATGTCGACGACGTGGTGCAGTTCGTGGAGGCCGACACGGCGGCGGCGGCCGTGGGCGAGCCCGTCGACCTGGTGTTCGGCGAGCCCTTCTTCTACGGCTCCGTGCTGCCCTGGCATGACCTGCACTTCTGGTACCGCAAGCAGCAGCTGGCCGCCCTCTGCTCGGAGAAGACCAAGGTGAGCCGGCGCTGGTGCTCACCGCAGCTGGCGGGCACGTCACGCACGGACGGCACCTGAGGGAGCTCGTCGCCGCTGCGCCTGCGTGCGGCGCTCGATCAGCGCGTCTGGGGCGGTGGCAGTGCTGTGGCAGGCAGCGCCGGCACGTGGTGGGGTTCGCGGAATGTTGACTGCATTCACACAACTTTTCGGCGTAGCCAGTATTGGTGTGCCACAAGGTTTTGTCAATGCTGGTGCTTTCCGAGCCTGGTTGGTTGTGTAGCGATGCCTATGTACTAGATGGCACGGTGATGTCAGTCTGCACACGCCGCCGACTCGGCGATTATACCAGTTTCTTATAACAAGCTTGCATCTCCAGTGCCTGCACACGCTTGGTGGCTGCCAAGCGCCTCGTGCTCGACGATTTAAAGGAAATGCTCAGCATTTGAATGTACTTAACCAAGCATCAGGTGTGATGAAATCAGTTCACTTTTAATTATTGGTATACTTTGAATGGAAGCAGCTGCTCTAGGCAACACAATTTATCTGTTCAGTAACTATGCTGCCCAACATGCCACTGTTTGATTGCATCATGGAATGCTCACATGACACCTCCCACTTGTAGTTCTTCAATCTCCCAAGGAATGGCGGCGCGAGCTGGAAGTGTTCGATGTTAGAAGACCGTTATGTGTTCATGTTTTGGCCCCGTCTTGTGGAGGCCTTTCTTATTTATCCATGAGTTTAAGATGCTTCCTTGTATTGGTATTTTCGGTCGTAGCGCTATTCTTAAGTTAGTCGATTAAAAATCTTATATCCGTAATAACTGGAAAGAATGTATAACTTCTTGCATGATGTAGCACAAAACGTAACTGACGTGTTCGTGCCCACTTTCATCCCTCTTATCCTCTGTTTTCCCTCACCCTGCACGCTGGCGCCACCCCGCTTGCCGGCGGCAGGCTGCGTACGGGCCGTAAGTCGCGATCGGGCCGAGAGTTCCGTGGGAGAGGGACCCCGACCGGACATCAGCGCACATGCGCGGCTTATGATCAGCGGCTGCCCCCCCCCCCCCTCCCCCCAGGCGCATGTAAGTCTGCCAGACCGTTAACCATTTCCCTTCATCCCATAGCCCTGAAATGATAAGTTCTGGTCGAGAGGGTTCTAATAGAAAAACCAATCTTACGTGTTAATGTTGCATAACCGACAGAGCCTCATTTGAGAACTAGTTTACGGCCGTTGTGTTTGGTAATTGTGCTCACGATTGTAAGACTTGAACGACACGGGAACAATATTCTTTTTAACGCTATACGCTGCATAGGCAGCGGTATGGTGGGCTTTGTATGACGGCATGATGGCAGCATGGATTCCTGGGTAACCTTGAAGCTGTTTTGCGTGAAATAGTCCTCGCATGTTCGCGAACGTTTAGGTCAGAAACTAGGGGATTGTAGGGTAGAAGGGCAGGACTGAGATGTGCCGAGTAATTTTCAGGATGTCTATTTTAATTCAAAACCCCATACAAATGTAAGGACACTCCCTTCAGAACCGGGCTGTGTTCGAACGGTCACATGCGGCGTGAAGTCGTCCCAACTTCTTTGTCTGTGACTGCTATAAACTGGTCACGTTCCGTGGTCATAACACTCGCCCAATTTGTTTATTTTGTCGCTCTGTGCTTCGCCGTTTTCGCTGGCTTAGCGCACGTTGAATGTGGTCTTAAGACGGTCCTTTACTACTGTGGTTGCTTTATTTGTGGCTGATTAATCCCCGGAGGCTGCCAGCCGGCCGTCAGTACACTTGGGCCCAGGCCGGTGTGGGTCGGGCGGCGTCTGCACGGTTCGCCGTCCTGAGGCTCGCCTGACGTCGCGTGCCGCTTGGCAGACGATCCCGCACTCCGCCGAGCTGCGCTGCGTCGGTGTCGAGTACAGGGACCTGTGGAAAATCCGGGCGCCGCTCGGTGCCGTCGAGGGCTTCAAGATGGACATCTTCGATGACCTGATCGAGGTGAGTGTCAGCCGAGACGTGCGCCTGCCTTTTCTCTCTCTCTCCTCTCTCTCTCTCTCTCTCTCTCCTCTCTACTCGTCCTCTCCTCTCTCGCTCTCTCTCTCTACTCTCTTCTCTGCTTCTCTCCCTCACCTACTCTCTCTCTCCTCATCTCTCTCTCTCTCTGTCTCTCTCTCCTCTCTACTCTCTCTCTCTCTCTCTCTCTCTCTCTCTCTCTCTCTCCTCTCTCTCTCTCTCTCTCTCTCTCTCTCTCTCTCTCTCTCTCTCTCTCTCTCTCTCTCTCTCTCTCTCTCTCTCTCTCTCTCTCTCTCTCCTCTCTCTCTCCTCTCTCTCTCTCTCTCTCTCGCTCTCCTCTCTCTCTCTCTCTCTCTCTCTCTCTCTCTATCTCTCTCTCTCTCTCTCTCTCTCTCTCTCTCTCTCTCTCTCTCTCTCTCTCTCTCTCTCTCTCTCTCTCTCTGCAGCATCCACCGCCGTGTGGTGCATGCTAGGATCCCGCGCTCTAGCCGGAAGAAGCGCAAAGCTCATCCGAAAAAAGTTTTTACCGCTGTCGTGTGGTTTGTAATCAGACGTACAGTCGCATGCAGGGAACGCGATCCATTTACTTGCTGTCAGTGGTGTGCACTGGGATGAGCCAGAATAGCATGTACTAGGCTGACGTGACGGGGCAGTCTCCAGTGTTCTGTAATGATCTGACGCTGTGTCCGCACAGTCGGCCTGCCAGGTGGCGGACGCGCCCTGTGAACCTCACCCGCTCTGGGAGTACCCGGCTCGGGCGCTGACCGAGCCGCGCACGCTCGCCACGCTGCCGCTGGCCGACAGCGCGCCCTCTGACCTCCAGCTGACCGGCCATCTGGACGTGACGGCGTGAGTGACCTCTGCCCAGCCCCGCTCTGGCCTACACCGCGCCGCCGGCCGGGCGCTGCTCACACGTCCGCCGTCCTCTTCCGAACGCTTCTTGACTTGGTCATGTTATTAGCTTTGTTTTGTTCAGGATATATTTAACGTAAGTGTGGCCGCGACGGTTAAGTGCGGTTTTTGTTCGTGACAACGGGCATCTCCTCGGCTGTAATCCAGTACTGCGCGGGGCAACCCGAGCCCTACAAATCGGCTTGTGTGCTTAATTGTGACGAGTGCGCCGAACCCACTGTCTTGTGTTCCCATCTTTCCATGCTCAAACTGGCGCGACGTGGCCACGTTTGAGGCTGGCCTGTGCGCGAGAGGCGGGGCCGCGCGGGTGTGTCGCATCTGGGCCGATCGGTGACGGACGTGGCCGGCCCGTGTCGGCAGGGAGGGCAGCTGTAACGGCGCCGCGCTCTGGATGGAGTGGCTGCTGGACGAGTCCGGCGAACACCGGCTCAGCGCCGGCCCCGTGCAGCCGGTGGAGCCGGGCGCCGCCGTCGCATGGGACCGCTACGGCCGGCAGGCGGCGCTGCTGCTGCGCCAGCCGCGCCCCGTCCGGCCCGGACACCGGCTCCGCTTCGAGCAGCGCTTCACGGCCAAGGACGGCGAGCTGCAGCTGCAGCTGGACGTGGAGCCGTGAGCGGCTGTGGCGGACTGACGGCCGAGCCGGGGCTGGGAGCGGCCGGCGGGGCTGCGCCGCTCGCCAAGTGCCGCGGACACACCGCATGTGGTGGTGTGGGCACACCGCGTGCTGTGGCGTGGACGCGTCGTGTGCTGGCTGCGTCTACAGCGGACACATCACTGCCCTGCTACGTGAGGACGATCCGTGCTAGCTATGCTGCGTGAGGACGGTCCGTGTCAGCTGTGCTGCGTGAGGACGGCCCGTGTCAGCTGTGCTGCGTGAGGACGGTCCGTGTCAGCTGTGCTGCGTGAGGACGGTCCGTGTCAGCTGTGCTGCGCGAGGACGGTCCGTGCCAGCTGTGCTGCTCGAGGACGGTCCGTGTCAGCTGTGCTGCGTGAGGACGGTCCATGCCAGGACAACATCCGCTAAGCGTATGTCATCCCCGCGGCGGCCGGGAGGCCTGCCGAACCATCAGCTGACCCTCACTGGGCGTAGGGAGGAACCATAAGCTGACCCGCACTAGGCGTAGGGAGAAACCATAAGCTGACCCTCACTGGGCGTAGGGAGGAACCATAAGCTGACCCGCACTGGGCGTGGTGAGAAACCATGAGCTGACCCACACTGGGCGTACGGAGGAACCATAAGCAGACCCGCGCTGGGCGTGCGTAGGACCGACCTCTGTCCAGTCAGCTCGGTGTCAGTCGTGCCAACACAGCGCTGGGCATTCGTTGGCGCCTGTTGATTTATGTGGGATTCGGTGTAATCTGGTGGTCCATTATGTCGACGATGGTGTTTTTGATCTTTTGTAAAATAAAACTGTTGATCTTTCGGGATAATTTCGCGGTGCATTTCGGGCAGTCACTCAGCTGGGTATCTGCGAATAACATAACCGAAACGTCGCGTTGTGTGCTTGTATCAGTTTTAGTGAGTACAAATGGGCATGCCTAGTGACAGCGCTGGGGGCAGGCTGCGAGGAAAGACGGAGAGAAACGATAAACAACCATCGCCCCGGACGAGGGCCGATTCACCGCGAGCCTGCCGGGCCTTGAGAAACGGTAAACACCGTTCACACGACCTGGACCGCCCAGACACGGGCCGCGGTCCGCTGGGCGGTCGGGAGCTGCCGAGATGGCAGAAGAGACGCCTGGAGCGGCGACAATGGCAGGCGGCTGTTCGCTGGAGCGGTTCGGAGCTCTGGGTCGGCTCAAGGCTGGTCAGCGCGGTGAGGGTTTCAGGAGACGGCGGATCTCCGCCAGTGCGGCTGCCGGCAGCTGACGCCGCCGCAAAGCTGTATGCAGTCGCAGGGCAATTCTACACCGCGCAACCAAGCGAGGGTTTCGCCCGCGACCGCCAGATAGTGCTGTGCACATCAGACTGACCCAGATTTCACACTCAGCTCCGTGCGAAACCAGCACGGCCCGTGTTTCACTGACCGTCCTCACGCGGCACTGCAACTCCCAGACATCGCACCCAGCTCCCAAAGCCATGCTGCCCACTGACGCAACGCAGCATTGGCGTGTGCGCAGCATTGGCGTAAGCAAGCAATAAAGCACGGAAGCAGTTGGACATATTGTACACATTGGACATATTGTACATAAGTCTGTGCTTATCAATCCGTTTTTTGTCTAGCCATCATTCATGAAAAAGCGACCAGAAGTGTCCGTCCCAATCCACCGTGGCGTATAAAACTGTATATCTACGGTGCGTTGTCCATCGTTGACTTCATGCGCTTGGATAGCAGCGACCGAGTCTCCAAGCCGCTCGATTCCGATGAATGGATGGCTTACGTGCGGTCGGGCTCAGTGGGGGCGGAGTCTGTGCGTGTCTCTCTGACAGGCCGGGCCGCGAGCGCGGGCGGCGCGCTGCCAGCCCGCCAATGGGCGCGCTGCCCGGCGGACCGTGACGTCACCGATGATGTCAGGGAGCGGGCGCGGCGCGTGCAGAGGCGGGCGGCTCGTCCGGTTGGCAGTGGCGCCGGCGCGCTGAGACCGGCAGGTGCGCGGGTGGGGTGTGTGGAGCGGTTAGCCGCCGAGGTCTCATCTGACGCATACAGAGGCGACCTGCAGGTGGGTCCACTGGCCGGGCCCTCCTTCGAGGCATGGTGGTGTCGCCAGATCGCGGTGTGTGGCGGGCAGCACTCTCGTGCGCAGAGGCGACCTGCAGGTGGGTCCGGCCGGGCCCCCCTCCGAGGCGTGGCGGTGTCCCCAGGTCGCGGTGTGTAGCGGGTAGCACTTTCGTGAGTGAGATGCGTGCGAGTCGTGTTTTCCATGTGACAGAGGGAAGTACGCTCCGCAACGGAGTGACGGTGCTGGTCCGGTGCAAATCCAGTCACAACGCAAAGCACAGGGGGCAGTGCATCCTACACCCGCGTATGCCAGCGTACTGTGCAAACCAAACAGCGAACTGCGCGGGAATTTTGATCACTTTCTGCGCACGACTCATGAGTACCGTTAAACTTTGATCACCACTGTTTGGAAGCAATCGCTGCCCGCCCCCGCCGTCCGGCTCCCATGCCCTTGGCCTAGCGGGTCTGCGCCCAATATTGCTCCACCGCTGCCGGTAACAGGTCTCCATGCCGTCTCGCCCGCCGCCACCGTAGCCCTATGACTGCGGTGCCCCCTGAGATAGGTCAGGCAGATTCCCACACCTACTCGGTAAGTGGCGACCAGCCAGGGCTGTCTCCCCGCGCCACCATAACAAGGTATCGCTTTGTCTGCAAACCTGAGTAAGTTCCGCACCTGCCGTAGATTGGAATAGGCGCCCTCGTTCATGATGATGACAGGCGCGTTGCAACTCGTCATTGCGTCATCCGTTCAAGCTTGGCCGACAGCTGGCGCATGGCGCATGGCGCCCGGGCCCCTGTCCCAGGCTGGAGCGCGGCAGGAGGGTGCCAGGGGCGGTGCTCTCCGTCTGCGGCCCACGCGCTGCCACCGGCCGACCTTCGCACGAGCCACATAAGGAGCGGCGAGGCGGCCGCTGGGACCGCGTGCAGCACGAGTGCCCTGGCGGGCCGGGGGCGGCGCGGGGGCTGTGGCGCCCGCAAGCCGTTGGCTCCAAACAAGTTTGCGTGGGATGTTTCATGATTTTTGGTCGTGAGGGTTAGAAATGTGCCATTGAAATGTACACTTGGGATGATTCACAGCGAAATGAAAACACTGTTAGCTGGGGGTTAATCAATTCTGACAATAGACGACCTTCAATATGTCAGGAGGTACGTGCCAAGCGACACTCTCAAGCAGCCGCTGGCAATATTCAGACATACCTGGAGTGCTTCAGCTTAAATTTGAGCTTAGTTTTAATGTTGTCAATGTAGCCAATGCGTGCTTGATAACGTGGTTAACACATATATCCGGGTACCTTCGATGTCGATCCCTGTCAGAGTAAGAGCGGACCAACTCACAATACCGAAAATCAGGAGGTCAATGCCTTACCTATATCAAAATAGTAACCCATTATTCATTAGAGTAACAGCCAAAGCACAACTTGTATTCACCCGCTGAAGCTAATGGCCTCGTCGGTATGCACCACAGCCTTCGGAGTATCTGATGGCTTAACTTTCACAGACTTACTGGAAAGACCTCACACAGGTCATTTTGGTTCATATTACCGGTGATCAGAACTAGCCTTTTGATCGTACCGCTGATTACGGAGAACGTGGCCGTTATTCGTCCCAGAATGTAGCGATCGGTATGTGCTGTTAAGACGGTGGCCCTTCTCAAGATATTCGGCAAAAAAGCAGGCGTCGGAGCAGATCGCGGTTTTGCCAATGATGTCATGTCTCGCCAATGCCCCTCTTCCGCCCATGTTGCGAGGCAGCCTGCTCTGACTCACCAGGCGCGGGCCTCAGTGGCTTACTGAGGCTTTGTATAGACGCTAATAACAGCGTGGACCACAGCGCGGATTCCACCTCTCTGTGGACGCCATCTGACAGGTACCTTTAAGACAGCTGGTCGGGACAGACCAAGAAACAAACATCTACTGACCCGATACGACGTGTGTGTATTCCAGTGATGCATGGCTGCTCCGCCTCGCCATCACGGGCTGTTCGGAGGGGCTGTGACCGCGGGGCTCGCTGTGCCCGACAGGTGGCCCGCTGTGTCCGACAGGTGACGCGCTGTGTCCGACAGGTGGCCCGCTGTGTCCCACGGGTGACCCACTGTGTCCGACAGGCGGCTCTCTGTGTCCGAGAGGTGACCATCTGTGTCCGACAGGTGAGCGGAGGACGGCCATGCCTGGGCCGGTCGGCTAGCGGGCCATGCCGACCCTGCTGGCGGCGCCGCTCGCCCCCCTCCGTCGCTCCGGCAGCCAGCGCTCGGACGCCGGCCGGCGCGTCACCTTCCAGCGCGGCGCCGGCGAGCGCAGGTCGAGCGCGCGCCCGTCACCAGCGGCGCCCCGCCGCCTGCCGCCGCCGACCGGCGCCGAGGAGCGCGAGCGCGAGGCGCGCCAGGTCGTGCGCCAGCTGGACGCCGCGCGCTGCGAGGTGGCCACCACCCCGCGCCCCTTCGACAACGGACTCCGACCGCCGCCGGCGACGCAGCAGCCGCTCGCAAGAACGCTGTCGGTGCGCAGACGCGGCAAGAAGGCCGGTGTGAAGTCTGTGAGCACTAACACGCTACCGGTGCCACCGGCGCGTAGCGTGGATCTTGAGACCGACAAGAACAACATCATCAAAGCGGCGTCTTTGAAGAGAGAGCAGGGCGGCGAGCTCAGTCGACTTCAGGTGGACGGCCTTCTAAAGCGCAGCTCCAGCCAGGTCAACCACCTCAACAACCTCAACAGCCTACAAGGCAGCGTCGACCACAACAACTACCCGGAGAAGCGGCTGGACAGCGAGCTCAGCCCCCTGAGCGATTACCAGGACTTCAGACTCTCTAACAAAAATAACTTGGGCAACAAGTCCGCCGACGTTGCAGCAGTGCGGGGCCCACAGCGTGCACGCTCTCGCAGTCCGACAGAGGTAGACGGTCGGCCGGTCGGGGCAGACGAAGTCATGCCGCGCCTGTCGCCGCCGCCGCGGCCCGAACGGCCGGCGGCCCAGTACCGGCCGCGCGGCTTCAGCTACACGGGCCATGACCAGACAGTGCAGGACCAGAGCCGCCAGATCATCGAACAGATCGCGCGCTCCCGCTCGCGCTCGCCGGAGGCCCGGCCGGCGCGGCCACGACCGCGGCTGACTACCAGCACGTACGAGTCTGACTCGCCGAGGCGGTCGGGGTCTTACGACTACGACCAGCCACAGACGGCCGGCTCCTGCGGCTTCGACCCGTCGATGCTGTCTAATACGTACGACTATGATCCACCGAAGCTGTCGACCTCATACGACTACGAACCGCCGAAGCTCTCGACCTCATACGACTACGACCCGCCGAAGCTTTCGACCTCATACGACTACGACCCGCCGAAGCGGTCGACCTCTTACGACTACGACCCGCCGAAGCTTTCGACCTCATACGACTACGACCCTCCGAAGGCGTCGAGCACGTACAGATCGGACCTGCCCAAGCCTGGCCGTGCGTTCGAATCAGCGCCTGGTTCGAATCAGCCAACGGTAACACGCACGTATCGCTACGAGTACGATGCCACCGGCGAACCACGCACGTACCTCGATGACTCTCCTGAGACCACAACGAGGACGTACCACTTCAAAAGCGACGATCCGGAGCCGACCTGGACTTTCCAGCACAGCAGCACCGACTCCAGCCAGAAACGTCGCCGCGAAGCGCCGGAAACGACGCGCCCGCGCCACTTCCAGGCTGACAGGCGTGATTCGGCGCCGACCCTCAACAGCGAGCCGCCAGAGGCGCGCCGCGACCGCTACGGCTCCAGCATCGTGATGATCGGTGGCGAGAGGCCGCCTGAGATCGTCAGCACGTTCAGCCGGCGCTCAGAGACGACGGCGGAGCGCGCGGCCGCCTCCCCGACCCGCCTGAGCACGGTGCGCGAAGGCTCCGTCCCCAGCGACGACCAGCAGCCGCACTATCGGGCGCCGCGCGGCGCGCCGACCACCTCGGACAACGTCATCCGGCTGTCGATCAGCGGCAGCCACAGCTCGGGCGCGCAGCCGTCGCCGCCGGGCTCGCAGTCGCGGCGCGGCCGCAGCCACTCGAGCGAGCGGCGCGGGGCCGGCCGTCGCGACGGCAGCTCGTCCGACTCGCCGCGCCGCGCCGAGCCGAGCGAGCGGCGTCGCGCCGGCGGCGCCACGCTGGAGAAGGCGCGCCGCCGCGTCGAGCGTCACCGGCAGCCGCGCAGCCAGCGCAGCAACGGCGTCTCCATCCGCTTCATGTACGACGACGACCAGGCCGAGCCGCCCGACCAGCGGCTGGCCAAGTACGTCGAGTACACGGGCAGCGACGGGGAGGCGCCGGACGGCCGGCCGCCGGGCAAGAGCGACGGCCGGCGCGCGGGCAAGACGACCCGACGCTCGGACGGCTCGCTCACACACCTGATCGAGAACAGTCGCGAGTCGGCTTCGGAGCGACGCGACGGCCGCGGCGGCTCCCCCGGCCGCGCTGATCACAAACGGCCGCAGGTGAGTGGGGCGCCGACATGAGGCCGTGCGTGACATTCAAACTCCGTCGTCCTCGGATTCTGACGATGTGGCAATGTGGCGTGCCAGACATGAGATTTAAGAGCATCGTGGGATGACACAACATAGCGCAGGCATTGCAGCCAGTGCATTCCAGGGCATGCATTTTAGTGCGGATGAGAGAGAAGGCCTTCTTATATGGATGCACGCTGTTCTTGATGAGAAAGATCTAGATGTTCCAGATTTTCTCGATCCGTGCGCTATCATTATTCTGAGTCATACAATAGTTCTCTTTACCTTCAAGGCTGGCTTATTTCGTTGCATGGTCAGAATCAGGTGACTGTGTTTGAACTTCGCATATTGCACTTGCGTGACCTTGTTCCTTTCGCAAAGTCGAGTGAAGTCGCACGACGAAGCTGTCTTGCGCAGTTACGGTGACAGAGGACATGATAAATAGTTCAACTTCGGCTTCAATTTGATTACTACTTCACGTCTGTACCGTGATGATATTATCAAACACGATTACTACTTCCTTGCTCATATCAGTCAGGACACGATGGTGAGAGAATCGTTGAACGCAGTTAGCGGTATTCGACCCACGCCTCAAACGGCGTGCACGAACGATCGACACGGCCGGATGTTGTGGGCGTTGTTATCCAGAAGACCGCCGGTCTGAGTTTTGATGTGGCCCCTACCGCCGGTCTGAGGTGTGACGCGGCCCCCAGCGCGACTGCACGACCGCCCGCCGGTCTGAGGTTCGACGCGGCCCCCAGCGCGACTGCGGGACCGCGCGTCCGGCTGCGGTCATGAACTCAGTGGCCCATCCGACACCAACCTTTCGTCGGCACACTCGCGCGGCTCAAACCTGACCAGTGCCGGTCTTATGGCGCTCCTGAAAATGAACGGATGCACCGTGTGGGTCCTGTAGTTATCTGCGCTTGGATACAGGCGCTGAACTTGTCGTTTATATAAGCAGAGCTGGCTGTCCAGCCAGTCGGTAGCGTGCGGAACTGTGACTGAACATTTCCGGCTCGAATTCACTTTATATTCGGCCGGAGTCGCGTTGTGACATCACAGTGTCAGCACAGAAGCAGCGTCTGCGCCGGCCCCAGACGGACGTGGCGTGCATCGGCTTACCGGCCAACTAGGACGCGAGACAATGCAATCGCGCGGAGATCACAGTCCCAGCTTAGGGGCGGATATGGAAATTGAAACACTGAAGTGCGCAGTGAAAGCACAGGCGCCAGCAGACCAATAGGTCCGGAAAATTTGGGACGGACTGGCCCGAGAAGCTGGAGTAAGACAAAAGCTCAGTTATCATCATTGGTTCAACTAATTATCACGTCGTCTGGTTTGGCGATTACTAGAGAACGCTTCGAAGATACTCGATGGTTAGGAGAGTTGATACGAGCAAAACGGCTGATGATGACCTTACGCGTCATCAGTATGGCAGAGCACCCCAGATCTGCGGGCAGCGAGGCTGCTGGCTGGCACCCTCCCTGACGACGTCGCGCCGCCGCTGTTCCAGGGCGAGTGGCGCTCCCACGGCAGCGCGGAGGACCGGGTGGACGCCGGTCACCGCCGCTCGGAGAGGTGGTCGAGCCGCACAGAGACGGTCGCGCGCACCGACCGGCACCGGAAGACGGTGAGTGCAGAGCCGGCGCTGTCGCCCGACGCGCCGCCGCCCCGGTCGGGCCGGTCCGGGTTCGGGCGGCGTGGGAGAGGCGGGGGCCCGCCGCCGCCGTGCTCGCGCGGCCGTTCCGCCGCCGTGGCTGCCCAGCCGGCGGCGGTGCACCGAGCAGGCCGCTGTGAGTGCCGCCGGCGCCAGTCAATGGCAGGAGGCAGCCGGTCTGGTAGACCAAGCAGCTTGCCAATGAAAGGCCTCTTTTACACCATCCGTGATTCTTGGTGTGCGGGATTTCGGATGTACGCATAACTTTCGGGAACGCCGACATTTCACCCAGTTAGCTGCATCCGTGTACAACTTGGATGCAAGGTTACCGCAACTACGATAGCAGGTCCAGCTGGCACACATCACGTGACACTGCCCGGCCGTCTGAACTGCTGAGGCCGACTACGTGTCGGAAATGTGTGCTAACCATGACGGGTGTGTCTTCAGGATGAGGGCGGGTCTTCCGTCTCCAGCGAGGAAGGCCGCCACCCCCATTCATCATCGACTCGCCACGGAGAACCCTCATCCAGCCAGGCTGTCCGAGACAGCTCGAGCTCCCCGAAGCCGGCGTCCAAGACCAAGAAGAAGGGCTGGCTGTCGGCGACACTCAGTCGACTGGACCTGAAGTCCAGCAAGTCGGACCGCGCCAAGAAGCGCGCCACAAGCTCTCCCGCGCAGCCGGAGGCCCGACGTTCCCAGTCGCCGACCGGCGGCGGCTCCCGCCAGCAGAGCCCGGAGCCGCGGGACGGCGCGCGTCACGTGGCCGCCGGCCGGCGGCGACGGTCGCGCTCCGGCAGCAGGGACGGACTCGACACCTCGGAGGAGCACAGCGTCACCGCCAGCCGACGCCGGGAGCAGCGCGTCTCCACGGGCCGGCGGGAGACGCGCTCCGAGGTCACGAGGTCTGGGAAGCGGCGAGAGACGCGCGCCGAGGACCGGCGAGAGAGACGCTCCGAGGAGCGGCGAGGGGCGAGCCCCGACGACAAGCGGGAGGTGAGCACCGAGGACAGGAGAGGAAGGCGGTCCGAGGGCCGACGAGAGAGACGCTACGAGGGTCACCGAGAAGGCTCAGAGGATCCGCGAGATGGACGCTCCGAGGACCGGAGAGAAGCGAGCTCCGACGACCGGCGGGAGAGACGCTACGAGAGCCGGGAAGTGAGCTCTGAGCACCGGCGGGAGAGACGTTACGAGGACCGTCGCGACAGGCGCTCTGAGGAGCGGCGCGACAGGCGCTCTGAGGAGCGGCGTGACAGGCGCTCTGAGGAGCGGCGCGACAGGCGCTCTGAGGAGCGACGCGACAGGCGCTCTGAGGAGCGGCGCGAGACAAGCTCCGAGGACCGGCGGAGACGATCTGAGGAACGGCGCGACACACGGCCGGAGGACCAGTGGGAGGGGCGGTCCGGGGACCGACACGCCTCGCGCTCTGAGGAGAGCCGCAGACGCAGCCATAACGTCACCTCGTCTGGCCGGCGCGAGTCGCACCGCTCCAGCGACAGGGAGGGCCGGTCAGGCGTCTATGAGGAGGTGCGAGGGCGCGGCGGCCGCACGACCGAGCGTCATCAGACGTCCAAGACCACGGAGCGACGTCCCGTCTCGCGCAGCACCAGCTTCTCGCGCCGGTACCCGGAGGACGCGGTGGACGGCACCGTGCGGACGGCGCGCAGCGGCGCCGGGCGGCGCACGGCGCGGCTCTCGAGCGACGCGTCGTCGCCGCGCCGCGGCCAACACAGCGTCGCGTCATCGCTCAACAGCAGCGGCAGCGAGGCGGGCAGCCGCGCGCCGGCCGCCAGCCGCGTCAGCAACGCCTCCAACCGCTCCGTGTACCTGCATGCCACGACTGTGGCTGACATCCCGACGCCAGCCGGCGGCGCTGAGCCGGCCGAGCCGGACGGGGCGGACGAGCCGCTGCCGAGCCGCGAGCGGCGCAAGGTGTCGCGTTCCTTCTCCATGCTCTCGCCGTTCAAGCTCAAGCACCCGCGCGAACGCGAGATCAACTACGAGAACCGCGGGGGGCAGGCAAACGGACGGCCACCGCGCGCGCCGCAGCGGTCGCCGCAGCGCCGTGACTCCCACGACACGGAACTGACGGAGCCGGCGACCGGCCGCCGCCGCCAGCCCGTTTCGCGCTCATCCAGCATGCCCAAGGGCTCGCGCTCGGCCGGCTGGTACCGTGCTGAGGACCGGCCAGCACGCTGAGTGATGTCATCAGGTGAGTCTAAGAAGGGGCTTCGTGCACCCAGCGCGGGAGTTGCCATCAGGTGAGTTTGAGTTCGAGTTTGAGTCCGCTTCATCGTCCGTCACAAGATGGGCCACACGCACTACGCATGCACCTAAGCACTTCTAGCAGCGATTTAGCATAACCTCTTTTTCACCTGAAAACATTCATCGCCTACCGGTGCGTAGGCAGGCTGATAACCATGTTTTGCATCAGAAACAAACATTAAACCCGTCTGCAACGGAAATGGCTATAACGGCGTCCAAGAGTAGATACATGCACCGGCTTATTCGGCTTGGTCTCATTAGGAGCCTTATCCCTGGCATCAGCAAACCAGCTCCATACCGGCCGCGCCGCAAAGCGCCGCAGGGACGTGACGTCATGAGTTCTGCCGCCCACCCTCGAGTCGGCGCGCCCACGCGCGGTCGGCAAACCAGTCCAAGCTGGGCGCCGCCCCGGCCGGTCGCTGCGCGTTGAATGCTCGGCCGAGCCGCCTACCTGGCCGGCCGGCCGCCGCCAGTGCCGTGGGCAGCACGCTCGGATGCAGTCACCGGCAGGTGGCCATCAGTGCGATTTCGGATGGGGAGATCCAGGCTCCATTAACTCAGCGCAGCGCGAGGGCCTGACCGACTGAGGTCATTGCAGGTCCTCGGTAGGGCACGGGTTATGTGAGCACGTGAACACGCCAGGTGACGACTAGCCGTGTCCATTGCCCCCCCCCCCCCCCCCCCCCCAGCACGACCGCCGCCAAAACCCCCCGTTCCATGGCTCAAGTGGCCATCTACCTATGCAGGCCATCCTGGGACAAAGCCTGAGACGGCGGCCGTGAGTTTGCTAGCCGTGGTGTTCCCGAGTGAAAGCGCGGGGCGACGTACTTATGTAATGCCAAGTCCCACTGTGAACTTCAAGCATGTCGGGACGCCAGCTGATTTCGGGAGTGCTCAGATCGGTCCGTCTGAGTGTCGTGCCTTTCGAAAATCCGTCCCGGCGCTGCGCAGACGCCGCCGTCTATCTGATCGGCACCGCCACCACTGTGACGTATTTCAGACAGATTTTGCATACGTGCACACATGCTTAAAATATGTTATCGATTGCGAATCAGCAGCTTGAGGTACCTTTCCGCTGACTGATGCGCCGAGGTCTCAGACAGTGCATGAATACATCGGCATCCGTTGGAGACGCGTGCGACGCACACTACAACTGCGGCGCACGCTGCGACTCCGCTGCACTGCGACTCCACTGCACTGCGACTCCACCGCACTGGGGCTCCACTGCACTGTGACTCCACTGTACTGCGACTCCACTACACTGACTCCGCTACACTGCGACTCCACTGCACTGTGACTTCACTACACTGCGACTCCACTACACTGCGACTCCACTGCACTGCGACCCCACTGCAATGTGACTCTACTGCACTGCGACTCCACTGCACTGCGACTCCACTGCACTGCGACTCTACTGTACTGCGACTCCACTGCACTGCGACTCCACTGGTTTTCGTCCGAACCTGTTTTCCCCTTGTCGGTGCACGCGAGGCTACGACGAGGGGTGCACTCTCCGTCACCGGGCCGTGGAGCGCCAGCCACCAGCGAGGACCGTCAGTCATGGCGGCAGAGAAGGCCTGTCGCTAGATGACACGGACCGGGTCCGAACTGTGCCCGTGGGGTCGGGTCTGGCTCCGCGGGTCACAGGCCGGGTCTGCTACGGCGTGACATGGGCCTGGTCTGTCATTGAATGACAGGGACCTCGTCCTCTGTTGTGTAGCACGGACCCGGTCTGTCATTGAATGACACGGACTTCATCCTTACTGTTAGGCGCGGAACTGGTCTGTCATTGGATGAATCGGAACATGTCTTCCACTGTTTTGCACTGACCTTGTCTATCATTGCATAACACGGGCCCGGCCTTGTCACGGGCCTAATCTGCGACTGTGTGCGATGGGTCGGGCCTGCCATTGTGTGGAATAGGCCTAGTCTATTTCTGCGTGACATGGACTCGGTCTGCTACTGCGTGGCATTAGCCTGGTCCTCTTCTGCGTGACACAGGTCTGGTCTGCCTCTGCGTGAGACAGGCGGGATTTGCCGTTGTGTGGCACATGTGCTGTTGTTTGGCACATGTAAGGTCAGGCACTGGGAGATTAGAATAGGGTCCTTTACCGTACGACACGGCTGTCTCTGCCGTTGCATTACGCAGGTGGGTCTGTCCGATCATGGCACACTTTCGACCGCGGCTGGGACGGCGGCAGCTTTCTGTGATGGTCAGTTGGCTGACGTCTGGCTGTCCGTGCTGGTGGACTGGTTTTATTTGTCTCGTGGGACCAGTCTCACACGTGTGGCCGGGGCGGTGCGCATATCGCGGATCTCGCTTCCGTGAAACCGGCCTCACGTGCGCGCACCGGCCGTGAAGAATGCATGGGTTCCTTCACCCCCTGCGGCCGGCTGTGCAGATCACACCTGTGACGTCACGCGACGACAACGGGCCTGTGTTTAGCGTCGTTAGACGAGAGGCTGGGTGACTCCGGCGCTTTCACAATACATCTTGCTTGTCTGCGGAGGCGTGGTCATACATCCTTTGAATCAGAATCTAGCTCTCTCCCTAAGTATTTTCGCTGTCCCGCTGCCCCCACCAGTCGTCGGAAATCATTAACGCCGCGTGCGCTTTTTATTCCGCCGATTACACGCACCAGTTCCAGCCGGAGGCGGCGACTGCACGTGCGACAAGGAGCGAACCACCACCGCTACTTCCGTGTTCCTGCGTTTAGTCGCGGGGTTCCTCGGCAGTCCCGCCGTTTATGAGGTGGCGAATATCCCTCGTTGCCCCGCCTTCTACGCCGACCGTGGGGATTTGCAGGGGATCTCTCGCTGCACTCTGGTGTTTTGTGGTGAGGAGACACTGGCGGATAGCAGCAGCCGTTCGCACATTCACTCGGTTATTTTGCAGCGACTATATATGGGTAGCCACAGGCGCCGATCCGTGGTTTCATGGAAAGCGACTGTCAATTTGATCGCTACGCGACAATAGGTGGGTAAGTTGGTATTTTTCGTACGAGCCATGTCGCGAAGGAATTCTTCGTGTCAGGTTACGCTCAGCACAGCGTCAACAGCTTCCTGTGAGTCCTTCACACACCTTAAAGAAACATGCGCTTGCCCCCGAGCCTTCGAATGTGCCAGCTGCCCATGACGGGCTGAGCGGTGACGGGGCGCTGCCTGACAGCAGCTACACTTCCGAACACAGCGCACGCTCCCCGCCGTCGCGCGCCCCACCAGCGCTGGCCTCGGGCGGCGGACGTTGCGTTTTATACCCATCATGTATTTAGCTTATAACTACCTGTGCCCCCTTTATTGAGATCGCACAAACATGCTGGTGTGGATGCAGTTCAGCTGGTCGGGAGGGTGCGGTGGCGGTGTGCCTCATTCGCAGCAGATGTGCCGGGCCGAGGCGGTGGGCGCATCGCCTCTGCTCAAGGTCACGCGCCTCCGAGCGGCCGGCCGAGCGGTCGCCGCCGCGCCGCCCCGGCCCCTTCCCGTTCACAGTCAGGCGGCCGGCGCCCCACGGCACGTGACGCGGGCTTGTCGCGGGCTGTACGTGCTGTAGAGCCGTGACCTTTCTTTCGAGCTGCTTTGCCGCGCGTCTGTCTGCAACGGACATCATTGCTGCAATATTTCGCCACGGTTGCGTGGGGAAAAACAGATACACTCCGGTAGCGGGTCTCGAACCCACAGCACATTGGTCTGGAGACAAGTGATGATATTTATATCGCATACAGGCGAGGTCCAGTCTTCTTCGAGCAAGAAGGTGCATGGCCCCAGGCGTTTTAGGTTGATACGAGCGCTGGGGCCAACGATCCATGTAAATGTGAAGACTTCGGGCTACGGAATCTGCTCCGGCACGCAGCGTGTTGCGCCTGAACGCTCGGCGCAAGCCAATGCGGGTAACGCATTCGAGCTTACATACTGGGACCACCTGGGCCATTGCCACTGACATTGTGGAATTCGAGACAATTTGTGTCCTCTCTCATTTGATGCAGCCTGATCTGGTCCGACCAAATCTGACCTGGGCGTATCTGACCTGACCCGATCTGATCTGGCTCAGGGATGGTGACGCCCTTTACTGGATGACGTCTACTGTATGTCATAAATCCTGGGCGTCTGTCAGAAGCAGATGACATGGCCTGAATTTGCATGTTCCGCCGCTTTTAAGGGACCCGAAACACGACTGGTCTGGAGTTCATTGACCTCGGGTTGCCACGCTATCGTTTAGGCCGTTCATTGCATGGCCTTCTCTCAGAGGGTTGGGTCGGTGGATCTGTCATGCAACAGCTTCCTTGATGCAAGTTTTCATCGATGCGTTTAGACTGGTGGGCCGCATTACAGAGCTCCAGCCATTACTGTTCCTTCAGTGTCACCTCTCTACATGAGCCGTTTCAGGTACACTAAAACACGTGAGTGTGGTGTGAGCCTTCATAAAGCATTTCCTCATTTGTAGATCCTTCAGTGTCACCTCTCTACATGAGCCGTTTCAGGTACACTAAAACACGTGAGTGTGGTGTGAACCTTCATAAAGCATTTCCTCATTTATAGACATGCGCATTTGTAGGTGTTTGGGTAGGAATTTGTAGCTTATGTAGGGCATGCAGGAGTTTGTAGGTCTACTACGCTTGACGGGTAGTTTACATAAAATAGATCACATTTGGGACCAAGTGGAAATTACATGTCAAGACTTACTTCAGCGTTGCTCTACTCGCCCAACGTGTCATGTTAGGGCTACGATTTCAAGCCTTCTCACGGGCGGCGAGACAAAGTGAAAGCTTCGTGCGAAATTGTTCGGAAAGTTTGGAAACCTGTGCCCCCGAATTGCAAGGTAATGTACCAGGCGTTGCCTTTTATGGGATGCGCATGCATGCACCGATGTAGACACCAGTGGAGTCCCGTAGTCTCGCAACGTTCATGGCACGGGGATGTTGGCGAGATCCGGCGCTGATTAATAGCTACGCATCCAAAAAGCGTCGAGCCGGGACTATTTCCCGGCGCAAAGTAAATGTGGTGGACAGGTGCAGTGCGGTGAAGCGCTGTGGCCCTGCCGCGCCGGAACTCAGGCCGGACTGTTGTCATTCGTCTCGACGGCGAAGAACGGAGCGGCCCACTGTACGGCAGGCGGCGGCGGCGGCCTTTGTGCCGCGCTTGTTACCCGGACAATGCCAGCCACAAAGGCGAGCGGGGCCTGTGCTGCGAGCCTGCAGCCGGCAGCGCCGCCTGGCGCCGCTGCCGGCGGCGGGGCCCGACCGGACCGGGCTGGACGGCGCCGGCCGACGCGGCGGCTCCTGTTGACGGACGGCTCCGCCGCCACGGCTCGTTATGCCATGGCTGTGCCGGCGGCGATGACCTTGCTGCTCTCACCCGCTGCATCGCAGCATGCAGCGCCGAGCGCATTCGCTGTTGCCAAACGGGCGAGCTGATGAAGTGTCTGCTGTTCTCGCGCGGGGGTCGTTCGGGGGTGTTTCCTCAGTGTTCCGCGGCGGTGCACGCGGTCACGTGCATGGCTGTCTGACGGCAGTGAGCGTGGGCATCCACAGCGCCATACACAGCTCGCAGTTGCACAAGATCGGGGTTGACCGGTGGCCAGACACGCGGCCTTACGTCATGCGGTCTGTCCCGGCCCCATGTCCCGTGCTCTGAGAATCTAGATCGTTCTGTGCCTTTGTATTGCATTCTGCTGTTTGTTGCATGCCCAAACATTTTGAGCGCGTGCACACGACGTTTGTTCCTTGTTTCACAACCCTTTCGTGTCCGGGTCAAACACCATCCACTGACCTGAAGTGACCTGGACAGGGCCGAAAGCCTATTCGCCGCATCTAAGAAACTTACTGAGCCGTCGTGTTTGGAAGAGCTTGTCGCGCGACTTTCCTCTGCAGTGCGGAGCTACGTCATCTTTCAAGAACCCAAGTGCCAAATATTTCAGCACGCCACTCACCCACACCGCATGAGCTTAGTGCCGAAAGGTTTTGAAGACCTGCCCGCCCACCAGGATTAGAGTGGCAATTTAAATGAGCTTGCCTTACGCGATGGGTTTCCCGTATTCGCTTATACCACTGGTTCAGAAAAACGGGTTCGGGTAGTCTTTTCGTGAAACCCTTCGTCTCAATGCACGATTGGAGCAAATGTCACGTGCCGCGAGATTAAAGGTTTCTTAGGGATCAGCTTGGCTGCACTCGACAGTTCTTGAGCATAACCGAAGGCAAATGATTCTTGCAGTTGACGCGATCTCAAAACCCCCCAAAACTAACTAACCGAAGGCACCAGAGGCATTACGTAGGCGCACCAAAGGCAGTCTGCCTGGCAACCAGAGTGGTCAGAGACGTGCAAAGAAGTGGCCTCTTCGCTTGGTGCCGGTCTTCCGTGCTGTTCCGTGCTGCCTTGGTGCGTGAGACAGACAACACAGCGAGGATGGAAAAGAAGCTGCCGTACTGGCGCGTTTACCCTCATCGGCTTCGGACTTAAGCGTGGGAACCGGCAAGACACCGAGCCAGCATACCTTTGCTTCCTGTCTGTGAACCTCAGGGTCTGAAGTCCCGTGTATTTTGTTGTGTGTGGGGGGGGGGGAGGGGGACTGTTGCCCGCCAGTCACTGGTCAACCTGTCGCCCCACCTGCTGTCCAAACAAAGCCCTGCTAGGTGCGGGCTCCAAGCCGCCACGCCGGTCCGACGCAGGGAAAAAAGCAATCCCGCGATCTGAGGATCACCGTCTCTAGATCAGAGCCATAGAGCGCACCCCCGGCTTAGCTGGTGAAGTCGCGCATCAATTGCCTGAAGCCGTTCTTGAGCGTAAGATGTTACAGGGCATGTGTGCTCAGATGCTTAACATTCCAACGCCACGACGAGCGATGCTTCATTCGCAGCCGGCCTGATGGCCTACCACCGGTGCGCATGCCGCATGTGACTGGCCCTCGCTTGCTGGCAGGATGGGTTGCTGAGTGCCACTGCTGGCATTGCCAGCTGTCTGCTCCGGCGGGCGGGCGCAGACCGTGCAGCAGCCCGTCCCGACACTGAGACCGCCGCCCGCGCCGTCCCGGCCGCCGGTTGCCGGGCTCAGCGGCCACCTGCGACCCCCGGAGACCGGTCGGCCGGCGAGCACAGACTGCCGGGGCCGGCCGTCCCGCCGCTGCCGGACCAGGAAGCTCGCCATGCCATGTGGCGCCGAGACGGCTGGGAAGTGACGCTGCCGTCGGCGCCGCCGACCGCCTCGTGCTTTCACGGACCCGTCCGCGCGCGTCGAAGCCGCGCCCTAGACTCCGGTATCCTGGCAAGCTCTGCCCGCTCCGCGCGGTAGCCCACTGTCATGCCATGGTCAGCAGAGCGCCTGCCTGAAGACTGCTGTGTTACGTGCTGCCGTGGCCCGCGCCACGGTCGATTGCGTGGCCAGATACTGCGCCGGCTGGTGGCGTGATGTTTGGCTTCCTCACACTGGGGATGGACGCCTAACCGGGCAGCAGCTGTTGCCCATTAATCTAGCCTGCCGCGCTGTGCCGTGTGCGTAGGGTAGCACTGTTTACGTGTCACGTGAAATGGACGGTCGGTGAGCCAGGCTGTCTGCATGCAAGTGTCTTGCCCGTGACTTGTTTTAATAACATGATTAACGTCCGAATCAACCGTTTCCTGTGAAATACAGAATCGACTAACAGGAGGCATCATTGCAGGAATGGTTTTCAATATGTATGCTCGTTGGCGAGTGCGGCACTCGGCACCCAAACAAACCAACCCAAAACATTGGGACCTACCAGTCATTAACCACTTCCAGCTCTCACTGTTGGCTGCCCGCTAATATCAATTACGTCGTGAAGCTACACACGGGTGTCACCGCACGAGTCCATGACACCACTGGCCATACATTTCATTCTCAACAGCATGACGACAATGTTGCCGTCACTCGATCTTTTATGACGTTTTTTTGTGTTGCTTTCAGCCTCGAGACGGGAGACTGCTGAGGGCCCATTGCAGACTCGATGAAACATCTGGCACCCGAATACAAATGTCACATGCTGTTTTGGAATTTAAAAGATTCTAAAAGGGTTTTAAAACAAATAAATAAAAGGGTTTACAGGAAAAAAATTCAGGTAGCGCAGCACCGTCCTAGTGTCTGGACATTGGAGGCCAGGAACGATGGACTCGTCCAACGACATAGCAGCCCCTCAGCAAATTTGGAAGCGCGAGGGCCGCCACTGCATGGTTCGGACAGCAAGGCCGCTATCGCCATACATATAACCACGCCTTTCAAGTTACCCGGGGTTCGTTCGCGTTTTGTTAACATGCGGCATGGCTGAGAACACAAAAATAATCCAACTGCCCAAAGTTAGTGGACGTACGGACCTGCCGAATCAGTGGTCGTTAGGTCCATCCACGCCCTGCGAGAGCGAAGCCCCCTGCCTCCGGTGCCGCTGTCTCACAGCGCGTCACGACGCTGTACGTGGGCGTTGAAACGCTAGAGAACCGTTCTTGCCTCGGCCCGGCATACAAGAGGTGAATGCTCCGTTCAGACCTTGAGGGTTAAGCACATGTGGCGACCAGCACATCCGGTTTCTGCCATGTGCTGGCCCCATCAGGCGAGGCATCATCAGAGGCGGCCGCGGGCGCGCGGCGGCCACGCCGTCGGCAGCGGCGGTCCGATGCCGTCGGGAAGGCACGTGTGGGCGTCCAGATCGCCGCTGCCGCCGGCGGCGGCCATATCGTAACATGGGCGGCCATATCACCGCTGGCAGTCGCACTGCTGCCGGCGCTCGCGGCCGCCGCCGCAACGCGGTCAAGTAGGCCGCCAGTGCATGCCAATGACGGAGACGACGCACGGCGGCGCTGCAGGTGTGGCTGCTGACGGTCGACCCGGACGGCCGGACGGCCGCGTGACCAGGACGGTCACGTCGACAGACGACAGCGCTGAGACGTGGCAGCTGCGAGTTCGCTGCCTACACACAGCCGTCAGATTCCAGACAGCAGCGACGAGAAGCGGCAACTCAGCGCCGAACCGCAAAAACAGCTCCGGAAGCCGGGCTACTCCAGACGGCTCCAAACACCGCCGAAACGGCTGTCGGCAGCGGAAGAGCAGCGGCAGAACAGCCCCCGAGCGGCCGTGTTGGGGCAGCCGGTCTAGCGGACGGCTGTGGCCGCCGGGGCAGGCCCACGCCGTGTCGTCAGCAGGCCCAACAGCCGCGGCCCGGGCCCCCTCCCCGCGCCCGATCGGCTCGGGGCGCGTCCGCGGCACTGCCCGCCACCGCTGGCCGCCTACCGACCGTTGCCCACGCACGACCACGAAAGCGAGGCGTGCAAGCCATGGTGAGTGCAACACGCTAAATGCTCAAGTGTCGCCGCTTGAGCAACCCCAGAAATTCGACGTAAACGTGGGTTCGTTCCTTGGTAATCGCCCACATACTCGGGGATCGGACGATGCCGATCTAAAAAAACGCGACAAATGCACCCGCCGGCAGTGATGCCACCCGGCTGGTACGGCGGCGGTGGCGGCGGCCGCCAGTGCTGCCGGCTGACCTGGTGGGCGTACCCGGCCAGGTCGGATGACACCGGCCGTCAGAGGCCGGCCCCGCCACCACCCGCTGCCCGGCCGTCCCAGATGCCATGACGGACGATATGTCGGGACGCAGCCCGCCATGCAGCAGCAGCCGCCCAATAAGGCGGCCCGACCCGCAGCCATTTCCGGCTGTTGTGACGTCAGCCCACGTGGGCGGCTCGGTTCCACGGTGACGTCACTGGGAGGTCGCGTCTTGCGCCACAAGGCCGGTCGGCGCCTTTTTAGTACACGCATGCGGTTCGTCAACAAC
>NW_023596545.1:1546528-1572054 GCF_011947565.3 Pollicipes pollicipes
GGCGAAGGTCTGAGACCACGGCGAGTGGTGCGATGATGGTGGCGATCCGTGGACGCCACCGGCCGGCGAAGGTCTGAGACCAGCGGCGAGTGGGTGCGATGATGGTGGCGATCCGTGGACGCCACCGGCCGGCGAAGGTCTGATACCAGCGGCGAGTGGGTGCGATGTCGTCACCCATAACCCGGCGTCCTTTGGAGGTCGCCGGGAGGCGCCGACTGCGTGCGGTGGGTGAACCTGACGTGGCCGAGGTCACGGCGGTGACCCCAACCGGCCACCAGCCGCCATGAGACGCACCGGAAGTGGTCGGGGCGCCATACTGGAGACACTCGTGGCGGACAACGATTCTGGCGAGTGGATTCAAAAGGCGCACGATCGAAACCGGAAGGCACACGGTTGGAATCGGAAGGCACACTGTTGGAATAGAAAAGCGCGCAATTGGAATCGGAAGGCGCACGGTTGGAATCCCAGGATGACTGCTACGAATAGTCAATGTCACGGGAGATTCGCTGCTACTTGTGACACTGTTCAAGATCTGGTCTGGAGCCAAGAGCGCCGATAAAATGGCGAAGAAGTATATTCTCACTAACGCTGGGATCCAATAGCTGTCACGCGATTACGACATTCGGATACAAAGATGAGAGTTGCTTTCCAAAGCCGAAAACTAGTTATAAGCAGGGAGCGAAGTTTGGAAAACAAAGTGGATAAGGTTGCAAAAGATGTGTATATCTAACACGAATTAGAGCACATTTCTTTGCAGATTTGTGACCTAACGACAGCAAATCGTTTCCTTGACTGCACAGCCTAATCCGCTGTAGGAAAACGCTGCATTCTCATTGAGCTCACTTTGTTCACCCAACTTACTGGCTGTTGCTACAAGCTCCAGGCCACCCAATTTTTCAACAACCACTTAACGACCATGTTGCCTTTTCAGTAGGTACCAAGGCCAGCATCCACCAGCGACAAAGCGGTAGCAGCTGCTAATGCTGATTCCGACACGCACGGAACGCAATACAATTTGACAGAAACCGTTTCCACGACGGGTTATGGTGCAATACTTTTAACGTGTCTTCACCTGGCGTGGTTCACGCGTGGCGTCCCTGGTGCCCTTGACATGTGCCTACTGCTGTGACCAAGTTCGTCATTTGTAACATAAGGTTCATCATTGTTTATCTCGATGTACATCTCTTTTCTTTTCCAATGACACATAGATGTGAAAACCCGGTATAATCATTTTGCGCAGCACACGGCCAGCGGCGAACACGCTCATATGACGTCCCTCTGACGTTAGGCGTTGCCAGCGGGTAGCAAGCTTCAAACTGAAATGCAATATGGCAATCGGAACATTTTACGGGCTTGGCGCATGCGCGGACTGCGGATTTATTCCCACGGATTAATCGATGCATCACCTCAAATTGAATGAGAAATTGCCACCACAGCACGATCAGGAGCGGACATAATGTTATAATTTGCATGCTCACACGGATCGGACGAATTAAAAGCAAAAACGAAAATGAAAAAAAACATTCATCGGTCCTTGAAATGATAACATGAAAGATTAACCAAGAACTATGATTCAACAATGTGTATGTATTACTAAGTTGTCTGCATTTAGTTACATTACTAGCTATGCACGAGCAACAGACACATGCATAGATAAGACGGTAGTAATAGCCTTATTCCTCGGAGAAAACCGGGAGAATGGACACACACTTGGGAGGATATTTTGGTAACATGCCTTTATCGAAACAATAATAGAAGTGAATTCACATCTGCTCCCGACGAATAAGGCTATTCCTACTGTCTTATCTATGTGAATAATGCTCCTCGCTAATGCACTGAACAGCTTACAACATACATACATATTCCACGCAGAAATTACATGACGAAGAAATAGCTTTGACAGCTTTGTGCCAACCAGCAACGCATACAGCCAGCTTTTTTAGGAAAACCATAGCTTCAACCCTCATGAGCAACAAAAATATCTCATCATAAGCAAGCCGTCCTAATGATCGCCTGGGTACGGCGTTTTTGTATAACGCTAACAGCGAGGGGGTCGGCGTGGCCGCGCGTCATCCCCAAACTAAGAACGCTAGAGCCCCACTAGTGAAAACAGGGTGATTGGCTTCAGCAAGACCTCACGATTGGTTATAAGTTGTGTGTTGCTGGGCCAAGAAAAGACTCCAGTACGCTAGGGCAAACGGAAAGCTTCCTGAGAATTGTGTTTTTTGAGCTTAACGGCCTAATGTAACTAACTTACATTCTAATGTAACTAAAGCTATATCCTAAGATAGAGAACTTTACATGCGTATTCTATATGAAGCAATGCAAATGCGATGTAGCAGGATAAAGGCTATGGAGTCGTTACTTATTGAGTATGTTGGCACATTATTGCTGTGTTTTTATCATATATCGAGGATGCAGGTTTCCACGAATGTGACAGTGTCGTCCGGTCGCCCGCGATCGGCGAACTCGATTCGTTCCTTACCGCTCGTCGCCCGCGCCCGTCGTGTGTCACCGCGTAGTGTTTCTGTCAGAGCGTCCCGAAACCAGGAATGCCAGACGCACTTATTATGGTAAAAACACGCCATGAATGCTCCATAAGCTGATTGTCCCAGATTCCGTTTGATTTTGCCGCAACATTTGATTCCAAGCACACATCAACCCAGCTTAGTTAGTTTATGACTCACAATTGCAATTTTTACAAAAATATTGGAACAAAGAAAATGAAATCCCTGAAATTCCCCATGGCTGCAGTTAATGCTGTAGACCGAAAATGGGGACACGGAATGGCACGGATTCATTTCACCGTTTTTCTTTTTCTGGTATACCGAAGCAGATAGGACTGGATACATATATCGGAAAAAGTTGGAAAAAGTTGAAAAAGAAAAAGTATTCGGAAAAAATTGGTATGTGGTTGAATCTGAACTAGCTAAACTGGACTGGACCGTAACCAAAGAAAATCCATCCATAGAGAGCTCTAATGTCTATTGCAATTTCAACCATTAATAGTTCTCTGGCAATCAAAGAACTTTAGATCAGAAAAGTGGGTAATTATTTGACTTCCCTCGTTGACGCTAAAATACCTTCGAAACCACGTCGATGTTTGTATCAAGCTGCGGCCGTCGCTGGTCAGCGCGCGTGACTTTCAGCGACCGGACGAACGCGACTCAGCCGGGTGCTGCTTGGGGGCCGGGTGCTGCTTGGGGGCCGGGTGCTGCTTGGGGCCGGGTGCTGCTTGGGTGCCGGGTGCTGCTTGGGGGCCGGGTGCTGCCTGGGGGCCGGGTGCTGCCTGGGGGCCGGGTGCTGCTGGGGGCTGGGTGCTGCTTGGGCCGGGTGCTGCTTGGAGGCCGGGTGCTGCTTGGGGACCGGGTGCTACCTGGGGGCCGGGTGCTGCCTGGGGGCCGGGTGCTGCTTGGGGACCGGGTGCTGCTTGGGGGCCGGGTGCTGCTTGGGGACCGGGTGCTGCCGGAGCGGCTCACCCATCGTGATCTGCCGCTCGTTCCATCTGTTCGTCGATTTCCGTTTACTCAGCACTCAGGAGCGGGCTTGCCCAGCGCTGACATGCTTTGTCTGCCCTAGTGTTGACTGCAGTTTCCAGAGATACCCAGCTACCTTCTGGGTTTCAGTTTGACGCGGCAGCGCGGAGGCGTGCTGTTGCGCGCCGCCTGGAACCTGCCTGATTGGGAAACGTGATGATGCCCCCCCCCCCCCCTGAACCCTACTTGATTGATTACTGCGGTGGTGCCTCCCCCTGGAACTTGCCTGATTGGCTACCCTGCCGGTGAGAGCCGCCTGGCCCATGCCTGATTAGTTACCTTGATGCACAGTGAACTTATGTGATAGCTATTTGCGTCTTGTTTCAGCTCGTCCGTCGTTGTCGCCGTCGGGACAGTGGTATAGATGTAGCGTCACGTGTGCGCGAGCCAGGAGCATTGATTTGACCGCTAACGACCATATTCCACAGTTCGATACAACCGCATTGCGTGCTGTCATCATTCATAAAGCTGACAGTTGATGGAAGGGGCAAAAATCACCGCCAACGTCCCACGATCAATCCTCGGTACCGTGGAATAGGTTTGCTTGTGTTGCAGAGAGCTTTCTCCCGCCGGCGGCCGCCAAAGACCGCCAGCACCGCGCGCGGCCTGTGGCCGAGTCTTTTTCACACTTTGCGTCATATCTCGGCAACCAGGGCACTTTGAACCGTGATTTAAGCTGCAAAGCATAAACAATTAAAGTTTTTAAATGTTTCACTTAGCGCAGCGAAGCAAGCGTGCAAACGCTTGTTTAATAACTGTTCCTAATGGTGACAATGGCAATCAGCATTCAGCCTTGGCCCAGGGAACGCTCTTCTTTTAGTTACCCACCCTAATTACCCACCCTTGAGAAGGACGCCAGCCTGCTGAATGGACGACTGAGTTAGCATAATACTCTTGAATGGGGCCACCAGCCGATCTTTGAATAGGGAGCGCACAAACCATTGGATGATTTTTTTCCCGAACTATCTGGCTATATTCGTTTTGCTTCGTTGCACCACCAGAATGAGACGGTGCCTGCCTATCCGAATATGCATTCTGGACAACGACTTTTATCGAGCGCCCTGTCCCCTTGGATGCAGCGATTTCATATACATTTTGGGATGAGAGCTTTCTTAAACTTTGTACCCTAATATCGCGTCGGCCATTTCGGCATGCCCCGTGCGCCAGTATTCACGACTTGTCCAGGCGCCGCTGGTGAATGGCCTCCCGGAGGGAGGTGTTTATAGTCATCTTCCTAGGTTGCACAGGGGAGCTGATGTGGTCGCGTCACCAGTACATATTTGTCCTCGGCTCGGCGGACCATTGTTTTTGCCCTAGGGCGATGGGCCTTATTCGGAGCCGCGACAGCTCACGGGCTTCCGCGGGAGCAGATAAAGAATGTATTAACAACTTGGCAATCTATCTTATTCTCCGACGCAATGAAACATGATGCTTTTAATAACATTAGTTGCATTTGCCTGGCTCGTTTGACCTGCTCTACAGCTGCACGCAGATCAGGATCGTCAGCACGTCCTTCTCCATCAGGCATTCTGGCTCACGCCGCCCGGCAGGACGCCGCAGCCCCCAAGCGTGACCTTGGCACGTGGGCAATGGTGAATTCAAACGGAGCATGGCTAAACCGGATCTTGACGTCACTGCAGGACGGAGGGACGCACACGCAAGGCCCGTCAGTCCAGCTGTCATCAGCTGCATGACAAACCACAGGTCATTGTCTAGCCTCGTTCGAAACAAATGGCTCAAGAAGCAGCGATACGATGAGTACAGGAATTTGTCCACTGCAGTCACATCGCATCCTGGTCGCACTCGTCTTGCGACATTCCTCACACCGGTAAGGAGGGCGACAATGAAAAATTGCACCCTTGCAAGCTATTGCTAAGGTGCATATGGTCTGTGTAGCATGTTTTCCCACGCATTTCATTTTGTCGGTTCTTCTTGATTTTTGAGCGTCACTACATACAACGAAAATCTTGTGCAAAGCACGCCTGTCTACAGATGACTTGGCAATGGTTCAGAATGAAAGAACCCGGTAAGAAATTGCATCTCCGTATTGCCTGTTGCCATGCGCTGCCCGTGGGCAGGCACTAATTATGCGCGCTGATAAGGTGTCTGAACGGCACCGCTCCCACGTGCATGGCCGCCAAAGCGCTTGTATCAGGACACGCCCCGTTAGCGATATAATTGCACGCCAGGTAGCGTGACATAAATTATGCATATGTCGGCACTTTCCTGCTGCGGCAGTGGGGATCTCATGCCAGACGCCACGCGTGCACGAGCACACACGGCGTAGTGCACCAAACCAGTATCCAAGTTCCAATCGACGCATGGGTATCGTATCAACGCCGGAACCAGGATACGAGCATATGCAGACATCATGGCACGCTTTTCCTGGAGTGAATTCATTCTGATGTCACTTTTTATCCGCGTTTACCGGAACGACAAAAAGGCTTAGGTGGATTAGCCCTTGCAAGTTGCGGGTTTGAGAATAGTTGCAAAGAGAACGTCCCAACCAATATGTTCGGTGTCTTATGCCACATCCATTCCCGACGTACCGTGAACTAGCACGTCTAGGTCGTGTGAGACAGTTGACCTAGACGGATACTCTAGGGCATGGTGCGCCAAACGGTGGTTCACTGTACCGCTTGGTATGAAGAGTGAATTTTACTGCTGGTATTCCCTTTCCACCTTAACTTCTACTTTCAACGAAATTGCGCCCTGACATGTGAATTCCATTTTGGGATCATCTTAGACCACGGTCTAGGTTTAAATTAAAATCAGGTCTCTAACAAGGAGTATTTTAGAGGCCAACTGGTCTGCTTTATTCACCATCTCTAAGTACCGTGATCTCTTTCTCTCAGCTGTGTTACTCCTACTAAAGAGGTTAACCTATTGCATTCAAATGGGGTTTTGACCTGAAATAGCCGTTTGAGAAGATCGTTTCGTATAGTTCACAGCCCTGCCACTCCAAAGACCTGAATCTCTCTAGTTTCTGAGCTATGCGTCCGTGACGATGTCTCGACTATTTAGGTGACACTATTGCCAAGGTCACCCAGGCATCAATGACGACATAATAACGTCATTCAAATCTTGTCACCTCCCATTAGTCATTCAGCAATCAAGCCCAAGCAAAATATAATTGTCGAGGTCATTTATATCCTGGCGCTTCGTAAGTACGATTTCCAGAGATAACGGCTGTCAGTTTGGCTGTCAATCAATGTTGTGCGATGTGCGATAACATAATCGAATAATAGCGTATTGATGAGGCGAATTTATTAACTAAAGAAGTTACAATGAGAAGAGTAGTTTTCCTACCAAAAAGTGCAAATATTTATAAATCAACTTCTTTCATTATATCTGGTGCTTGCTCAATATCTCTAAACGTGGAACATTCCCTTTAACAAGGACCTGGGGTGCTTTCGTACCGACCCGAACGACGAGGAGCATATGCCCATCAACGTCACCTCATGACGTCATACTCCATTTGCTCCACACCGTTTGGTTTCACAGTGAACGGGAACTACCAAGATTCTGCGTGACATCAAGAGCCTTGTAGGACACGTATAATTGTTCCCGCGACTCGATCGGAGCTAGACAGAAATAGTGCAGCAGATTCAAACGTGAAGAAGTTAACTTGCGTTCCCAGGAACGACCACAAATGATAAAAAGGTGTAGATTCGGTTACAAACAACTTATTTGCAGTTCCCATGTTCGGAGCACTCATACTAGATAATAGTATGTAAGCAATAATACCTGCAAGCGAAAATATGTCGCTTTGGTGGGTTGGGGCGCATAGCCTCTTGGGCTCAAGCGTCCATCTTGGTATTGGTGCTGAAGGTTTCGGTTTTCTGCGTTTTCTGTCTTGCAAAACTTTTTTATCTTGATCAGGCCAGTATTAAGAGGATAATGGAAAGGGCACGCTTAGCACTACTAGAAGGTAATTAATTGTTTGCGTGTTAGTTTTTAGTTTCGTGAATACCGGTCAAAGAAAATAAAAATAAATAGTTAAAAACAAAACATTCCTAAACGACGTCCCCAAATCTAATCTAGTATATCGTATCTGACATCGCAGAGATAATCTATTGTACTATTTTGATAGTTGCAATGGTGATCATGGACGCTGCTTGACAATTACGAGCATAAATCACATATGATCGCCGTAGCATGCGCCTGATCCATTTTATGAGGAAACACCATGACAGCTTCCCTCGGCATCACCGCGCCGTATGTCCCGCCACTCCCTCCGTCTTTCCAGTCCTCGACCCATTTCCGATCCCATATCCCAATGAAAGAGCGCGGTCTACGAATTGCAGCTCTTTGTACCACTGATGGGAACGATTCTTTTCGTTCCATCCGGAACTCTTTTTCTCTAACTACAGCGCGAGCCGTCACTAATGTGTCGTCTATAAGGACCAATGCCAACACTACGGGATGAGGACTACTGGAAATCCATTCTGACTTTCATCTCGCATACAATATTTTCACACATACCAACACACAGCACATACACATACGTACATACACATATCGATGCATACACATACAGATACGTAACATATGCACACGCATGTGCCCACACATGCGCACCCATGCACACACAGGCAACCAACACCTACACGCAACAAAAACTCAGAACACATTCAGTTCACGCACAAGCATCATCGCGAGAGAACGAGTTTGTTCGTAGTATTCGAACTTACACATCCGTTTCATTCTACAGGCACAGTTTCAGACACAATTACAAGATCAACGCCAGTTAGCCCTCCGTCACCCATGTTTCAGGAGGATTGCCACATATTTACGACCCATACATGACATACATAACGCAAGGCATACCACAAGAAGATCATAGGTAATCGTACCCAGGTACTACTGTGCGCGTGTAATATGAATTTATTTTAAATGCCCAACATGTCATCCATCTATCTCCGCAAAACAACAAAGGAACAGGCTGGGAACCTCTTCTTGGCAAGCTGGAAACGCGTATCAGTCTTCTTGAGAAGTTCACACTCCGCAAGGAATTTTCATCACCCCGCACCTATGATACCAGGGTAGTCGTCTCCTAGTAGTGTGTTTTAAATCAAGTGACGGTTTTTTGGGCCCTGACAAAGCACCTCTATTTGTTGCCTTTGTCGCAGATATTTTGGGCAAAAATCGAAAATGCCGTGTCTTTACGTGCGCAGCTATTGTCACGACAGTTACATACATGTGAACAGAAAACGTTGTCGCACCGCAACAAGTCCGGCAAAGAATATACGTGACATGACGTGGACTAGAATATTCGTGGGTGTGCTGCCAACACAATATGGCGACTTCGTCCGCTTGCACATTTTTGCATAGATCGGTATCGGCCAATCAGTGATCACAATCAGGCTGCCTGAGGACCGGTTCTGCTTATTTTGTGCACATTGGTGGCCGGTGTGGGCCGTAGATCGTAGTAGCTATTTCTTAGGCGGTGGAATGTTGCAATCCTTGCTGTCTTCGGGCATGACTGCTGGTATTCGCATTGATGGCGTTGTCATTGATTTCCCCTTGAATATACTGTAAGTAGTGGCAATATGTTGAGTTTTATGACATAAATGAAAATGCAAAACACGTTTACAACCACTTGCAGCAATTATTCGACCAGATTACGCTATAATAGATTTCATAGAGTACCTACAACTAAGATGGTCATTCGTTGCATAGATGAGGGATGTTGAGCCACCTTACCACGCGCTCGGGCGGGGGGGAAATTGACCCCCCTCCAAAGGTTTCCAGAAGGTTTTCGAGCGGCGCGGCGTGGCCGCGCCAAATTTTTCATAGCTGTATACAATTGAATAGCGGATCGTTTCACATCAGAAATTGAGTGTACCTTGTAAGGTCGCTAACTGTGGCAGGTCAAAATCAGGCCATGGTTTCAGCGAAGCCAATTTCTAGGGAATGTCCAATCTGATTACAATAATGGAGTGTTTGACGACCAGCCATACATCTCTGAGATTCTTTCTTAGGCACCACAAATATTGGATGAGCAAATTGCGTTGATCTAAGGTCAGGTATGAAGGTCAGACCAAGGTCACAACCAGCCTGATTATTACTCTAGGGGTTGCTGTATGGGATAGTTCGTGGTGCTCAGTTCGAATTTATTGACAGCAGGAACCGCATTGTGCATCTTCCATTGACTTCTTAGAGGTCAGAAAAGGTCATTGACCTAAGAGACCCGGGTCGTCATTTTTGCTTTAAAAGTACTGCTGCCTGGCGTAATCTTTGTCGCTTATTCAAACACAAAACTCAAAGCAGTCTTGTATAATTTTGGTCACCATGACCTTCAAAAGGTCAAAAAAGGTCACTGAACTCAAATGGGCTTTCGATCTTTTTGCTTAGAAACAGTTGGCTAGGTTCTGGGGCACTTGGAGACCAGCCCTGGGATTTGTTGATTTTTGTTTTGACTTTATTTGACCTACAGGTCATGACCTAGGGAGCTCAAACTTTGATCCCTGAGATCTCAGACGGGGGTCAAATTGGCCCCCCCACCCGAGCGAAGGGTATCTAGCCGGCCACCGGGCGCTTTAAACGTTGGTTTCTTAATGGAGGTGTTCCACCTTTAGAGCAACTTCCAGAAAACACGCTCCCATAAACGCTCAGGATCTCTCATGAACATTAATGGGACCGGAAAACGGGGACTGTCACCAGCAGAACATTATGAGCAAATAACTTCAAGAATGGCGAGTCCAAATTGTGCGGCCAGCATTTCCAAACAACACTGGACTTTCTTTCTTCTTTTAACATCCTTATATCATGCTGAGCATGGACGGCACTAGCCCACGCAAGACAACGTCCGCCCATTGTGAAGTTCACGGTCTTTTTGGATCATCTTTAGGTTTTGTATACCGTGCGTAACTTGGGAAGGGAGACTTCCAAGATGCTACGACATGCCTGCGTAACAAGTGATGAGTTGTTTTCCAAAATATTGCATAGTGCTTATGATAGAGCGATTATTTATAGCTCGCGTAAAAACATTGCTCAAGATTACAATCATAGGCATTGTGATTGTCCGTCAATATAAATCGTTGATGGCATGTTAACAGGTGAACACATGAAATATCTATTTTACGCCTTTCATGTCTCATGATGCCAATCGACGTTAAATACCAACTTCTACCTTGTGTTTTTGTTTAATTCTGCAGACGAAAAACAAAACAGGTATAGCTGAAATGATGAACAGCTAAATTCCAAACATTAGTGCATGAATTCAATGCATCATTACGGTATGTTCTTGGCGTCGTGGGAAATCAACAAATGATTTCCTAGATGAGGTTTTTAGTAGTACTATTTTATCACTTTTATTTTGCGAGTACGGTAGATAAATGTGCTAACTTGCACCAACAACTCTACTTGCTGATTTGCCATGCACTCGAGTAAAGGTGGAGACTGGAAATTGTGTTGCAAACAAAGCAAGATGTTGTAATGCTCCATGCGATACGATGGTTGGGTTTCCCAAAGCGTTACCTAGCAATTACAGAACAACATTTGCACCCGACGTCGAAACAGCTGGAAAAAAGACAATAGTCAGAGGTTGTCATTCAACATAAACATCATTCATTGGTGGCCTCCAGCCAGTAAATTAATACAGCGTTTTTGGTGATGCCCAATGTCTCATTAGTCCCGAAAACACGTTTAATGCCTGCTTTCTACACTGCCGCTATCCCAAACCCTGCAAGTAAGAGCTGGACGAGTTCAGCTAACTTCATTGAGAACAGCAAACACTGCAACCTGAGTGTAGGAATGCAGAACATTATTATGCTGTGGTTTTGCCATCATCACACACCTAAAGATGGCTTCCTGAATTAAGTAAATACGGTCATTTTGCTACTCTGTCCATTTTACTTTGCTTACACGGTATGTCGCATAATTGGTGGTACCAAAACATGTGATGGACGATTATCAGTACACTTGAGCCACAGTGTGGATTGCAACACAGGTATGAATTGCGCGTACCAAGATGTTCACAATGTTACACTCGACATGCGTTGACTACTTTTCCCGAGATATTGTATGATAATAACAGAACAACATCTGCACCTCAGCCTCAAACAGTCGTTCAAAAGCACTAGTCAGAGGTTGTCATTCGACATCAAATCAGCCATGTTCCAAGTATTAAACAAATGCGATGTTTTATTTTGTATTACCCCTGTTTACATGGGCAGCCGGGGGTGATCTGAATTAAGATCGGAACGGATCATGCGACGTTGAACTTCTCGCCGAGATGCGTTTACATGGGTGATGACGACTTTGCGTCGGATTAAAAGTCGGTAGCTCGACCCCGCTCAGTTCGAATCAAGGAACGGATTGTGGGCGAAAATTACGCTATTAAGATGGGCTGTGCTGCCGATACTTTGCGTATGGATGGCGAATGGTAGGCGCGAGACGGCCTTGAGGACGAGGAGGAAGATGGACTCCGTTGGAAAACGGTCTGTGCGGGACTCATAGGCTTTATAGCACAACACAGGCCTTAGTACTTAAAGCACAAAAGTTGCCCAGTCAGCATCGCCAAAGCAGCGCCATAGTCCACTATTTAATGTCCACTATGAAAACTTTCGTCTTATACACAAATTTTAATAGTGAACATAATACATGTCAACATTGCGCATTGCAAGAAGCAAGATCACAGAAGTTGCACAAAACAGAAAAAACTTATTTACAAATATTCCAGCATATATGTCCGCTAGAAACAGTGTCATCACAGGTACACAATCAAGAATGACAATGAAGTGAGCTGCTAACTAAAACCACGAGCCAGTTCATGGCAATGGCAGAGATGATGTTAAACTAGCGTGTGTCAGACCATCCATACATTGTGATAGCCACAAAAAAGCAAGCAATGCTACTGTCCCCCCCCCCCCCCCGCCCATTCTGTAATGTAGATCACGGCTTGCTGTTTTCACTGGCATAATTTAGGATGGCATTTAAGATACACCTGGAGCCTGCGACACATGAATATTTGCTGTCATATAAGGGCTACCGGGAAACAAGCATTTCTTTACATCGGTCAATAACACTCACGGACTAACCACACTCTAATGAGATGAGCCATCCAGCATCATGTCACGTACTTCGCTCGGCCCCAGAAGCATATCATTTAATCCCACACTAATGCATTTTTGAGCAGCTTGTAACATTAAGGTAAGCTACTGAAATGACTACTGAATGATAGTTAGTGGCAACATTGTGCAATTATGTTGCCTATCCCCTCTCCAACGCAGCGCCCAGTACCTAAGGGCAGCATTTTCATTTCAGATTCGGTATGGACCAAGGCCATGCAATAAGGTATGATCGTCCGGAGATTTTTCCGGCACCTTCCCTTCACCACTAGAGTGACGTCACAAAATCGCAGCCTGGCATCACAGCGCCGTCCGCATTACCTTTGCGTCTGCGACACCGGTATACCTACCAACAAATGCATCTGGTGATTGCCACAGGACACTTCAAGAAAAACTATGAGGAAATATGAAAGGGGATTTTTTTTTGCCACGCTTGGTGTGTAACATCGAAGGTAGTAGGCCTAGGAACCGGGAACCCGTGTGCAATGGCGCTCCCACTTGCTGAGGATGCCAATATTGAGTCTATGGCGATGCCTTGAAGTTAGCCAACCTACAGCCCCTTAATTGCAGGCGTGGCGAGCTTGCCCAAGGTCCAGCCACTGCCAAAGAGGGAACTGACCGGCCACCAGGATCATTCATCCGAACTGTCGCGCTGAACCTCGACACTATACATCATGACGCGCCGGGTTTGCACTGGTGTGTGAATGGAGGCAGTTTGAGGACGACGGAAGAGTGATGTGCTGCCTAGTAGAACGTAGGACATTGTGGACATGCACATTGCATCAACTATGACACGAAGCCTCCGAAGGTGTGGCGCGTGTCGTTAAATCAAGAAAATATCAGTCACGACATGCAGCCAGTTCATCGAACACACATATGACACATAATTCACCGTATTTTACTAAAACGATTCTTGCCCCCAGCATACACTTCATTGTGCACACTTCGCGAAGGACACAAAGCAAACAGGGAGGGGGGGGGGGCTGAGAACACAAGTATATATTTTCAGCTTAAATCTAGAGTTAGGCGACATAAATACCAGTCTGAAACAACTCAAACATTTATTTGCGACGGAACCGCCTATGCCTCAGACAGACATACAAGCATGCAATACAAAGAAGGCATGAGAATGCTCACTTAAGGTCCCTTACGTACATATGCTTACATAAGCACAACGATGTTCACTTACGCTGTCCACCTGAGTTCGCACCGGTGTTGGCTGCGGCGCCTGGCAGCAGCCCCGCTCAGCCCCAACCTAGAGGTAAGCCACCCCGAGACGCAGATGGATGCTCGTCGTCACCAGGTTCCGAGCAATCCGCTTGTCCAGCGCAGAACTTTCTCAGCAGGTGCTTTGTGAGGCGGGTCGACGATACCAATGCCTCAGTCTATGCCTCGGTCCATCACTAGCTGGAATACGATCTCGAAAGCCTCGACAATGGCTCGTCCAGGTGGCAACGGTACAATCAGACTACCTTGGCTACAGAGCGTGTATCCAGCTGTCTGGCACATTCACGGCTGGTGGTGCTTCTCAGGTCGACAGGCCCATACTTGGATTCGAGGTGTTTGCATTTGGCCGCCACGAAGCCGGCAAGGAGGGTCAGCGCCCTGTGCTCGATGTTGACCCCGTCCATCTCATCGCCGCGGCGGGGCCATTTTCGGTCCTCTCGCCGTCACCGCCTTTGAGCTTGTCTTCGCCCGACTCGTTCACACCGTCGTCCTCGCCGAATTCGTTCAGGGTGGGCACTGGAAGCCCTCGCGGCTGTCTGCTGGCAAGCGCCTCCAAGTCGTCCGGCATGCCCCTGCCATGTCCACCACAGGTAAATCTGCGACACAGCAAAGCACAGTCATTTCCACGTATCTAACAGTTGCATTAATCAGACCCTATTACAAGTCACCAGTGTTGTTTCTCATTGCGACAGCAAAACGTGTTAGACCCGGACACATGCCCTTTCTTTTGTCGTCGCATGCTTTTTTATACACAGCCATATTTTTTGTGGTTCAGCGTGACATAATCCGAGCGGGTAAGAGGGATGGCCAATGGCCGACGAGTACTGCACTGCGTGCATCATTCTGATAACCATCGCTCCTGGCCGTAACAACGGATTCGTATGGATGGCCCCGTTTCATGGTCCCATTTCCGGGCATCGGCTGCCCCAGGGGGGGGGGGGGGGCGCCACCATTACTGTTTTCCGACTAAAAAATCACGAGAACAGCGCGGCCCCTCCGAACCGTCCCCCCCCCCCCTCCATTGGTCTCTGCACGTGATGCTGAACATCTATGATTTAGCACGGCAGTAGCTTTTTACCACGATATTACTGCATGTAATCCCGAGCTTTGGTCACCTGACAAATAGCTTTCGTTTGAAATCTCAGACACCGGCATGGACAGTGATACAAAGAGTCCAAAACGTGGTTCATTGGTAACAGAACTCGCATATAGGGCGGGCGAGCATGTACAGCACGCAGCTTGAAAGAACTGTTTTAAGGCACCAGGGCAAGACCAATATTGGTAGCTCCTTGATGCGCTAGGTACTGTGCGTATTAGCGGTTGTGGGGTTTGTTAGTCAGCTTACATTGCACAGATGTGTTGTCAATGGGGCTGGGACTCGCTTGCACAAACTTGCCCTCCCCCGTCGCAAACCCTGGCTACGCCCCTGACGCTCACCCCCACCGCCCGTGTAGCATAGATGGCTGTGGCACTTGTGTGGTAGTCAGGCCCCACTTTGTAAACAAGATTATGGTTGGAAAGTCTCGTTTGAGTCTCGTATTGTGGTCTACAAACTGTACAGAGCGACATTGATTGTGCATGCATCGGACTGTGAATGGGGTTGAAAGATTTCTGCATAAAACAGACCGTAATTTTCCTTTTAAGCACACGCATATTCACTTCGGCGTGCCGGCGATGTCCAGCTGCATAGATGGAGCTGCACTTGGTCGAAGGCATGGTTTAACATTGGGTGTGGGACTGGTCTTAACCAGATGGCCGGGATCAGTCATGATCTTGAAAATGATCAGATCAGATTACCGCATTCTCCACATTTATAGGTAAGGGCAACGGTGCACTAATGTTTTCAGGACAGTTGGATCGGTTTTTTGGAAATGTAAAAAAAGCTTAAGTACCTTCATTGCGCCGTTTAACATTCTTGCGAGAGGCCGCTCACAGGATGGCACATTGCTGCCAAAAAAACGCACCTTTTTTTCTCATCTTGCCCACGCTCGCACACCCTTCGACTATCTCCCTCCCCCGACATAATAACGCGCACCGAAGCCACATGACAATACAAACTTGATGCCACGTTGCACGATAATAGACAAGACCGACCACAGCATTTCTGCGTGACTACTGCTTTCCAAGCGACGCAGTCGACGTTGCCATGCAACTCCGCCGCTCAAACCGGTGCGAATTTGTGACGTCACTGCCTAATGTTAGGGAGCCGCCCGCCCGGCCAATTTCTCAAGTTGTGATGAAGGCCCCCTGGTATAGACTGCAAGCCAGAATGCAGCTATTCGCTTCCTTGACACACCAGTGTTGAAATACTGCTTTGATATTCTTGCGGTCAACAGCATTGGGCTGATATGGACTGATGGCTAGGTGACGAAAACAGCTGTATTTGCAGAGTTCAATGATCATGACATTAAACCAGCAAGAGAGCTGTGTCATGAGGAAAGGAATCCTAGCTTAAAATTGATAACAAATTATTCATTATGACAAAAGTTAGATTACCAGCCTCATGGCTTGCAAAGACATCCATCACAAAAAGGCACCAAGGTAACATATCTACTCACTAGTACAAAAACGAGTAGTATTATGCACCACAGACATGTTCTCCATGCAGCACATGCCTCTGTGTGAAGTGTTACTTAATTCATGTGCTGCATTCCCCTGCATGATATACACAAACCCACATTTAGCAGAGTGTTGACCACAATTATTTTCATCCAGTGTTCACATTTGCTTACCTGATGTTTCCAAATCATCATTGGGCAATTCTGGTCCTACCATTAAACATATTTTGCATTCGGAGCTGACTGCAAAGATCTATATTCCTTGATCCTTCAAATCATGCAGGAATTATTGAGTTACCTATCTCAACCACAATATACTGACAAGCAACCCACAGCCTAATTAATGCGATAGCAAATATTTGAGCCTCTTGCTTCCCTGCCACTTGATCACAGTTGGTGCATCACTGTGATGTGACTTCACATTTCCTTGAGGAGTCATCATCCAATATTGAACACATCCCCCCATCCAATAGATTGTCAGTGAAATGTTTAAGGCATAGGAGGAACGTCTGCAAAAGTGACCCTGGAGCCTTTAGGCATCTACTTAATGAAATAAATTTAGTAGCATTCTCTGCAAGAATTTCAAAAGCAATCCAAATACGAATGTGAAAACAAGCCAAAGCTAAGCGAAATGATTATGTTAGTTCCATGTGGTTTTTGGAAGTATGGAGCCTATGAAGACCCAGATGTAAGTTAATCTAACCTTGAGATGGAAAGATAATACCAAACACTGCTGACGCCTACCTCCTGCATGGGTCAGCCGCCTAGCAAGCGTAAATTACGTAAGCATTTCTGTGCCGCTTGCCACCCGAGACCCTCAATATTTAGAGTGCTTGTATCAGCATGGAGTCAGCTTTACCTTCCTCCCCTTTTTCTTTTCCATCTCCGACTTGGATCGGCTTGAGCAATGACCAAACACCTTTGAAAAAGCGCCAGCACCAGACAGAACTGAATTGGCCGTGAGCAGAATTGCATTCGCCAAGTAGTTTCAGTCATACGCGCTATTTACGGCGAGTACGCCTTTAGCACCCTTGACCACCAATAATTCGACCGAAATTCCTTCCTTCCTGAATGATCCTCTCACGGGAAAGTATTTCCACCAGCGCGTGATTCGAATTTGCGGGACGCCGCGTGAGCGTACACGGACCTGATATTTCGGATCGGGGACGGGTCCCGGCTAAATTCGAATCCCAGCTGCCCATGTAAACATAGCATGTTTGTCTTATGCCGCACTGGCACCAATGACATTTCTAATGCCCACTTCCGACTTCGTGCAACTCTTCAAGTAAAAACTGGAGAGGTTCAGCTGAAATAACTAAAAGCAGAAAGCATTCTGTAAGGTGAACGTAGGAATTCAAAACGTTACGTTGCGCTCTCGCCAGCATGGCCAACCTGGATATGGTTTTCTGAACTGCTTTACTGTTTGGATGATACGAATGGTTAGAACTGATGTCAAATGACAATCTTTGATGTAAGTGTTGTATCGGCAACCATTGATTATTAGCTTCAATCAACTGTTGCAGCGTGGTGTGCGAATGTCTTTTTGCAATTATTATGCATTGTTTTGGGAAATTCAGCCATCGCATGCTGAGTGGAACATTGTGATAAACAGCCACGTCTTGATAAACATCACACATAACTTCTGGTCGCCAGGCATATGGCTGAGTTGCATCGATAATCATCCAGCACATTTTTTGGTGCAATGAGATCGTCGATCGTATAGTAGTACAAGGAGGCTAGACACCCTGCCAAGCAAAATATCTACCATTTCAGTGCTGATGAGAGTTGCGTAGCTTCCTTTATGAGCTTCCGATTTTTTAAACGCACCGTTACCCACCACTGAATGCTGCACCTTTCCAGCCTTGTGAAAATTGGCATATCACGTTTCGTTTTGTCATCCTAGTTTTCCTTTCAGATCCAAAGATGTCTCTAACTGCCTTCGCCACTCAGCTCCGCTAGGCTGGTCACGTAATATTCAGATTTGGCTAGGTGGAACACGTCGCCAAACTCCGGAAGATATACAGCTGAAGTCCAGGTATCTTTATAAAAAGAGATCATGATTCACGCCCACCTTTCATGGACCGCCAGCGATTGCATAAGCCAAATCGGCGTTCAGGGTCCATAGCACTTCCAGGATTCGAATCCGGGCCTTACCCCCTCCCCCTCCCCCATACGTGGGGTCACAACATGCCAACCACTTGGCCATTACGCTTCATTCAAAATCCAGGTGAGGCGTTCCTAGTTTATACAGCGCAGGCGCACTGAGCTGCCCAAAATGCTTCAATACGTTTAGAAAATTAATTGTGCATGTACACTGAACGAAAGTGTGTGGGACTCACAGCGAGGACAGTCCAGAATGACGTGCGGTTCTCTGTTATTTTCAAAGTGTTTATCTAAATGCGAATATACCTTTGCGGTTATAAAAAGAAATGGAAAACGTATCATTATTGCATCTCTATTCAAGGCCAAACACGACCTTCAGGTCCTCAGGGTTCTTCGTGCCAGGATGCCAAACAGGGAGCGCCAAGAAAGTTGGACTTCGCAAGAGATACAAAAAAAAACATTTTCGGTTTCTCGTGTCCGCGGCATAGCGTTTCCAAGTGAAGATCACTGCAGCTCTCGACGAAGCATAGGTGCGGTTTCCGAGCCAAAGGTGCACTGATCGCAGATTCAGCTTCTATTTTATAAGGTGTAGAATAGAAGCTGGGTTGTTAATCATAATGCACGCCACCAGAAACCACTAAAAGCATAAACATTATTGATGCAAAGTTCCGCCTGTTAGAATATACGTAAACAACAGATCAGTGCGTGTTTCAGCGATGCAGTACAAGGTGACATGTTTCTTCGCATTGTATGGTTCGAAACGAAATTTTGAGTATGGTTTGAGGCCGGTGACAGTGGCGGCCAGGGACATGGCTTCGCAAAATGAGTTGGGGATCTGATCAGTGAAAAAGGACGCAATCTTTCCCCAAATTTGCCAACAAACGGGGTTTTCCTCGAATTTGGCCCACTTTCTTCTTACAATTGGGAGGGAGGAGCGCTGGAGGCCAAGTTTGGGAAGACGGGGACCAAGCAACCCAACTGAGTAGGAAAACTACACCCCTAGTGACGGCGACGAGCACAGTGATGGCGACACAAAAACAGAGACAGAGACAGACACAGAGGCAGTGACAGATATGGAGACAGAAACTCATGCACACAGGGCAGATATAAATGCAGACAGAGACGGAGACAGGACGAGGAAAACAGGAGGACGGGGCAGGACTGGATGGAAAGGAACACAAATGTGTTGTTACGTATTTCCTTCATTCTGTGATTTCCTACATCCATTTGTTTGGGATCGAAGAGGCATTCACTCATATCCTGCCAATAGCATCCTCAATGATATATGACATGTTTTCCTGGTTAACTTCCCCACATTGTCTGATCGTCAATCGAGTGCCCAGTGCTGAATCGACGAGGGCGGAATCATCGTTGCAATAGGATCAGAAGAAATCGGGTCCTAACAAAACTGCAATAGTAGCTACTATTTTCATAGCAACAGAAGACGGACAAGCCGGTCACAGTTTTCACTCTATTTTTAAGGTTTGCTCTTCTGCGAAGAACCCATGCGTCCAGAAAAGAGTTCCAGCTGGATTACTGCGCAACATCCTGAACGCTGAGCGGGAATGTCAGCAAATTCAGTTTTATTCTATGATCCTCAAAAAAATCAACAGACTGCTATCGACCCTCGAACAAACATTGATAGGCCAATGATATTCTTCGCTTTAAATGTTCACGCTCACAAAAACTTGCATATACTTTCACAACACCCAGGGATCGCGCGAGGAGCGAAGTGCCAGGGGGAGAGGATACAGCGATGAGGTGTATGCAATCTTCAGACGGAGACACGTAGCATGAAGAGAAAGCTAGACATAGGACAGGGGCAGAGACAGAGATAGAAAAGACGGAGAGATAGTTTCGGGATGTAAGGACATGGCGATGAAAACCAAGCCGAAAACCGAAAATAATGAGTTTATGGGAGACAGGGACCCGATGCCCGCATACGGTATCGGGCCCCTGAATCCTTCCGACATTCCTATCGGGATGTCGGATTGGGATCGGGATCTTCCGACATCCCTATGGGGATGTCGGAAGGAATGCAGACAGCGGGACAAAAGGGTAAACACGGAAAAACGGGAAGAGTGTAACTTTGAAACGATTCTGATCACCATGATAATCAGCATTTTCTACGCCAGAAGGTACTGATTAAATAACGTTGGAAGCAAACATTGGCAATGTCTGGCACTAGCAATTTTGGATCTGGCATGTTTGGCATTTTTGACACATTGGCCTTTGCGATCGACAAAACTCAACACAGTTTTGCCCATTAGCCTCCCTGGCACGGACATTATGGTGTCTGATATTTATGACAACTAATTTTGTAAACTTAATGTGCAGTATGGGTCCTTGTAACTTTACGGTTAAGCCTTCTGTTCGATTTCCAGCACCAGTTGCTGCAGTGCCGTTTGTCTAGTGTTAAGATATAACAACTGGAATGATTGCCTATTTTTATATATTTTTAAGTCAACGTCTGCAGAGATCAAGTAAACGAGAAGATGGAGGAGCGATCAGACGGATACACAAAAGAACTGAGGTCAAATAGGACAGGGTGACAGATGGATGGATAGATGCATGAATGCGGAGGTGGGTTCTTGTTAAGGATTGGTGGAGCGACATGTAAACAGACAGAAGGAAAGATTAAATGATACAGGCAACGCGAGATGCGGAGGCCAGGATGCAGGGGCTGCTGAGACACAGGAACAAAGTGACAGGAAAACGGAACGACCTGGCTACAAAAGGTCGCTGACAAGACAGGGACGGGATCACGGAATAAAACGCAGAAAGAACAGACAGCAAGACGAAAGGACGAACATGGGTTCAACGGAGCGATGTACGGTTCAACCGAACGAGGAGACAAGATAATATAGGTACGGAGGGGCGGTGATTGCGGAACGGAGAGATGGAGACATCATTCAAGACAAAGCGGCAACAACGCCAAGGACACAAGCAACGGAGACGTGTTGATGAGAACCTTTTGATAGGTATGAGCGGAGAGAAATGGACCCGAAACCCTGGAACGACAGAGAGATGGAGAGAGGGAGATACAAAAGGGAAGAAGCTCCAAGAAATGGTCATGAAAACAAAGAAAATAAATGGGAAAAACGAGCACACGGAGGCGTAATAAGATCAATATGACTAGAATGATGGTACGGGTAATACAAAAAGACGCGGAGACAAGGGGTGACAAGCGTCTTTTTGGTCTCCAACGAAACTTGAAACAGCCCAAATTGTCACTTGGGGCCAAATCTATCAGAAACCATTGCAATATAACTACAACTGTGATTAAACATACAGAGCAAGGATAAATAAAATGCAATGGGTCATAAACTTGAAACTGAGTAACTTTGCTAGTTTCGTTAGCACTGAAGTATCATGTGATGGCCATGCCAAAAGTCCCGGTGGTTAGGATGCAGGGCGTAGTGCACGAGTGGCCGGAGCAGCTGGCTTATGATCGATTAGCAGGTTGGCTTTGCCTGGCTTAATCCATCCATAAAAGGCACTCCACTGCTTTGCTATCAGATCGTACACCCTTTTACAAATTACGTGATCTTAATTTGAGAATTGCCATGCTGTTTCATATCACAGCTGTGGCCCTTTTCTTTAACTGCAATATCCGGAATGAAGTTTCATAGTTCTCCGTAGGTCCGAAATTTTTTTTCATTTCTAAGCCTTTGCAATCCTTGCATTGAAAATATCTACTCCTCAATTCAGATCTAACGAGCAGAAATCACACTTGATACACAGCACTTGATAGCCTATTCGTGGCCTATATTGCATGGATGGCGGGACAATGTCCGCGTAACGAGCGGTGCGTAAAGAAGTTAATGGATTATTGTGAATATCTGTCGCTCCTCCCATCATCATATGACGACCTTGTTCACTGTTTTTCAAAAATTATCATTTCAGCGCCGCTTATGGAACAAGATTGTGACTTTTAGAGCGGCATGTGGGCAGCGTAATATGCTAACCGTCCATGATCTTTGTCCGCTGTCATGTCACGGCATATTCAGGTACAGCACATCACATGCCATAAGGGGGGAGGGTAATTCACGGGGTATGTTGACCTGTACGTCAATTCACTTAGGTCAAAGTTTGAGGTTCCTAGGTCATGACCTTAGGGTAGAATAAGGTCAAACAAGGTCAAATTCCAGGCTGGTCTACAAAATGCCCCCAGAATCTAGATAACTGTTTCTCAGCGTAAGGTCACATGCTCATTTGAGGTCAGTGACCTTGTTTGACCTTTAAAGGTCATGGTGATCAAAATCATGCAAGACTGCTCTGACTTTTGCATTTGAATAGCGACAGAGATTATGCTAGGCAGCATGCTTCTAAAAGCCGAATGTTGACCTGGGTCATTTTAGGTCAGTGACCTACTCTAACCTCTAAGAAGTCCATGGAAGATGTAGAATGCGGTTCCAGCTTGGTTTTGACCTTGGTCTGACCTTCTTACCTGGCCTTAGGTAAATGCGATTTGCTCATTCAATTGTTTGTCTAAGAGAACATTTCAGAGATGTATGGCTTCGTCTAACACTCTGTTGTTGCATCAGATTGAACGATTTCCTAGAAATTGGCTTCGCTGAAACCATGACCTGACTTTGACCGCCCAAGGTCAGCGACATTACAAGGTAAATCCTCATTTTTTCACCGAACGATCCTCTACTCAATTGTCTACAGCTATGCAAAATATAGCGAGGCTACGCCGCGCCGCTCGGAAACCATTTTGGAAAAACCTCCGGGGGTCAATTTGACCCCCACACCCGAGCGCGTGTTAAGCTTTGAGTGCGGTCTAACTGGGATGGCCTGTGGTGATTTGTTTCCATTTTCGCAATTTGGCCACCAAATACCTCGCCAAGTGTTCATTTTTCCCACCAATCATGTCCGGTAAATCGGAAGCTTTTCACACCGATTGTACGGACAGAAAAGCGGTAAGACGCAGAGACGGGGAGGCAGAGAAACGTGTGAATGACGCGGTGACGGAGAGGCAGAGAAACGTGTGAATGACGCAGAGACGGAGAGGCAGAGAAACGTGTGAATGGCGCAGAGACGGAGAGGCAGAGAAACGTGTGAATGACGCAGTGACGGAGAGGCAGAGAAACGTATGAATGAAGTTAACGTCAGGAAGAAGACTGACTGAATTTCGTGTTTCTTTTCAAGAAGCTCTGAAATGCATGCTATTTAGAGCGACTAAGGCTTCGCTACCCGTCATAGCCGGAAGGAGTGATCGGGAGAACGAGAGAAAGGAGAGAGAAAAAAACGGAAAATAGGAGAAGGTCTGAGCGATATGGAAGAGAAAGAATGGGAAGGCGGAAGGGGATGGTCTACCGGGCGGCTCCGTTTGATGAGCAAAAGTTGGATAGGAAATGTGGTATCCAACCGAAAACACAGTCGGCACGCGTAATTGTTCAGCTTACTTGCAATTGACGTCAACACTTTGACATGGCGCATTATCTCAAATAACTGAGCTTGATGTCATGAGAGCTATTGGAAGATGAAACCACATAAATGGTGATAGTGCGTCACCTGGCCGGCAGAGGCGCTCGAATCACGGTAGCAACATCGCAGCGATACCGCGAAAGGTGCATGTGTACCCGCATAGTGTGCTAAGCAGTACGATCGGAACAAAGACAGTGTCATGACCGAACGGATCGATTCGCAGGTCCTGGACGGTGCCAAAAATCATCGCCGGACATGCCATAAATCTGCACTGCGCCTCATCAAAATCGCTCTTGTCGGCCAGCTCAAGGAAAAACTGCACTTGGCTGCCTGCCTAAGCGTGCCGTGCACCAATGGTTTACCTGCAGGTGTCAGCTACGCGGGGACCTCGCACTCGTGCTGGCCGCAACAACGCGCAGCCGTAACCCATTGACACGCGGCGTCGATCTCGGTCTCACGGCATGGTGGGTGATGGCACGCCGGCTGGTAGGTCGGTAGGTTGGGGGTGGTGGAACTTGTCACTATACGGCATGATGGGTGATGGCACGCCGGTGGTAGGTCGGTAGGTTGGGGATGGTGGAACTTGTCACTATACGGCATGATGGGTGATGGGCACGCCAGGTGGTAGGTCGGTAGGCTGGGGGTGGTGGAACTTGTCACTATGCGGCATGATGGCTGATGGCACGCCGACTGGTAGGTCGGTATGCTGGGGATGGTGGAACTTGTCACTATACGGCATGATGGGTGATGGCACGCCGACTGGTAGGTCGGTATGCTGGGGGTGGTGGAACTCGTCACTGTACGGAATGAGTTAACCAGCTGAAGAGTTAACCAGCTGAAGTCTGTTTGTCTCAAGGACATACTGGTTCATTCGGGACCTCTACCCATTGCTTGAGTATTGGACGGCTCATTACCGTTCCCTGTTTTTTTTTTAATTGGTTCGCGGCGATGCGTACGTGTATGACCACACTATGGACATGAACCTGATCCTCATATTGCAGTGTTTCAGATACCATCATGCAAACCCATACCTGGGCTGGACAGATGTCAGAACGCAACAGATAGGTCAGGCGGGAGACTCGTGTGACCCCACTCACGCCAACATCTCGTGTGGCACCACTCACGCCAACATCTCGTGTGGCACCACTCACACCAACATCTCGTGTGGCACCACTCACGCCAACATCTCGTGTGGCACCACTCACGCCAACATCTCGTGTGCACCACTCACCCAACTGTCGTGTGGCACCACTCACGCCAGCATCTCGTGTGACACCACTCACGCCAACATCTCGTGTGGCACCACTCACGCCAACATCTTGTGTGGCACCACTCACGCCAACATCTCGTGTGGCGCCACTCACGCCCAACATCTCGTGTGGCACCACTCACACCAACATCTCGCGTGGCTTCACTCACGCCAACATCTCGTGTGGCACCACTCGCGCCAACATCTCGTGCGGCGCCACTCACCACAACATCTCGTGTGGCACCACTCACGCCAACATCTCGTGTGACACCACTCACACCGACATCTCGTGTGGCACCACTCACGCCAACATCTCGTGTGGCACCGCTCGCGCCAACAACTCGTG
>NW_023596545.1:1573054-1598054 GCF_011947565.3 Pollicipes pollicipes
CCGGCGCGCGGCAAGACGACCCGACGCTCGGACGGCCGCTCACACACCTGATCGAGAACAGTCGCGAGTCGGCTTCGGAGCGACGCGACGGCCGCGGCGGCTCCCCCGGCCGCGCTGATCACAAACGGCCGCAGGTGAGTGGGGCGCCGACATGAGGCCGTGCGTGACATTCAAACTCCGTCGTCCTCGGATTCTGACGATGTGGCAATGTGGCGTGCCAGACATGAGATTAAGAGCATCGTGGGATGACACAACATAGCGCAGGCATTGCAGCCAGTGCATTCCAGGGCATGCATTTTAGTGCGGATGAGAGAGAAGGCCTTCTTATATGGATGCACGCTGTTCTTGATGAGAAAGATCTAGATGTTCCAGATTTTTCGATCCGTGCGCTATCATTATTCTGAGTCATACAATAGTTCTCTTTACCTTCAAGGCTGGCTTATTTCGTTGCATGGTCAGAATCAGGTGACTGTGTTTGAACTTCGCATATTGCACTTGCGTGACCTTGTTCCTTTCGCAAAGTCGAGTGAAGTCGCACGACGACGCTGTCTTGCGCAGTTACGGTGACAGAGGACATGATAAATAGTTCAACTTCGGCTTCAATTTGATTACTACTTCACGTCTGTACCGTGATGATATTATCAAACACGATTACTACTTCCTTGCTCATATCAGTCAGGACACGATGGTGAGAGAATCGTTGAACGCAGTTAGCGGTATTCGACCCACGCCTCAAACGGCGTGCACGAACGATCGACACCGGCGGATGTTGTGGGCGTTGTTATCCAGAACCGCCGGTCTGAGTTTTGATGTGGCCCCTACCCCGGTCTGAGGTTGTGACGCGGACCCCAGCGCGACTGCACGACCGCCCGCCGGTCTGAGGTTCGACGCGGCCCCCAGCGCGACTGCGGGGACCGCGCGTCCGGCTGCGGTTCATGAACTCAGTGGCCCATCCGACACCAACCTTTCGTCGGCACACTCGCGCGGCTCAAACCTGACCAGTGCCGGTCTTATGGCGCTCCTGAAATGAACGGATGCACCGTGTGGGTCCTGTTAGTTATCTGCGCTTGGATACAGGCGCTGAACTTGTCGTTTATATAAGCAGAGCTGGCTGTCCAGCCAGTCGGTAGCGTGCGGAACTGTGACTGAACATTTCCGGCTCGAATTCACTTTATATTCGGCCGGAGTCGCGTTGTGACATCACAGTGTCAGCACAGAAGCAGCGTTCTGCGCCGGCCCAGACGGACGTGGCGTGCATCGGCTTACCGGCCAACTAGGACGCGAGACAATGCAATCGCGCGGAGATCACAGTCCCCAGCTTAGGGGCGGATATGGAAATTGAAACACTGAAGTGCGCAGTGAAAGCACAGGCGCCAGCAGACCAATAGGTCCGGAAAATTTGGGACGGACCTGGCCCGAGAAGCTGGAGTAAGACAAAAGCTCAGTTATCATCATTGGTTCAACTAATTATCACGTCGTCTGGTTTGGCGATTACTAGAGGAACGCTTCGAAGATACTCGATGGTTAGGAGAGTTGATACGAGCAAAACGGCTGATGATGACCTTACGAGCTTCATCAGTATGGCAGAGCACCCAGATCTGCGGGCAGCGAGGCTGCTGGCTGGGCACCCCTCCCTGGACGACCGTCGCGCCGCCGCTGTTCCAGGGCGAGTGGCGCTCCCACCGGCCAACGCGAGGACCGGCGTGGACGCCGGTTCACCGCCGCTCGGACAGAGTGGGTCGAGCCGCACAGAGACGGTCGCGCGCACCGACCGGCAACCGGAAGACGGTTGAGTGCAGAGCCGGCGCTGTCGCCCGACGCGCCGCCGCCCCGGTCGGGCCGGTCCGGGTTCGGGCGGCGTGGGAGAGGCGGGGGCCCGCCGCCGCCGTGCTCGCGCGGCCGTTCCGCCGCCGTGGCTGCCCAGCCGGCGGCGGTGCACCGAGCAGGCCGCTGTGAGTGCCGCCGGCGCCAGTCAATGGCAGGAGGCAGCCGGTCTGGTAGACCAAGCAGCTTGCCAATGAAAGGCCTCTTTTACAACCATCCGTGATTCTTGGTGTGCGGGATTTCGGATGTACGCATAACTTTCGGAACGCCGACATTTCACCCAGTTAGCTGCATCCGTGTACAACTTGGATGCAAGGTTACCGCAACTACGATAGCAGGTCCAGCTGGCACACATCACGTGACACTGCCCGACCGTCTGAACTGCTGAGGCCGACTACGTGTCGAAAATGTGTGCTAACCATGACGGGCGTGTCTTCAGGATGAGGGCGGGTCTTCCGTCTCCAGCGAGGAAGGCCGCCACCCCCATTCATCATCGACTCGCCACGGAGAACCCTCATCCAGCCAGGCTGTCCGAGACAGCTCGAGCTCCCCGAAGCCGGCGTCCAAGACCAAGAAGAAGGGCTGGCTGTCGGCGACACTCAGTCGACTGGACCTGAAGTCCAGCAAGTCGGACCGCGCCAAGAAGCGCGCCACAAGCTCTCCCGCGCAGCCGGAGGCCCGGACGTTCCCAGTCGCCGACCGGCGGCGGCTCCCGCCAGCAGAGCCCGGAGCCGCGGGACGGCGCGCGTCACGTGGCCGCCGGCCGGCGGCGACGGTCGCGCTCCGGCAGCAGGGACGGACTCGACACCTCGGAGGAGCACAGCGTCACCGCCAGCCGACGCCGGGAGCAGCGCGTCTCCACGGGCCGGCGGGAGACGCGCTCCGAGGTCACGAGGTCTGGGAAGCGGCGAGAGACGCGCGCCGAGGACCGGCGAGAGAGACGCTCCGAGGAGCGGCGAGGGGCGAGCCCCGACGACAAGCGGGAGGTGAGCACCGAGGACAGGAGAGGAAGGCGGTCCGAGGGCCGACGAGAGAGACGCTACGAGGGTCACCGAGAAGGCTCAGAGGATCCGCGAGATGGACGCTCCGAGGACCGGAGAGAAGCGAGCTCCGACGACCGGCGGGAGAGAGACGCTACGAGAGCCGGGAAGTGAGCTCTGAGCACCGGCGGGAGAGACGTTACGAGGACCGTCGCGACAGGCGCTCTGAGGAGCGGCGCGACAGGCGCTCTGAGGAGCGGCGTGACAGGCGCTCTGAGGAGCGGCGCGACAGGCGCTCTGAGGAGCGACGCGACAGGCGCTCTGAGGAGCGGCGCGAGACAAGCTCCGAGGACCGGCGGAGACGATCTGAGGAACGGCGCGACACACGGCCGGAGGACCAGTGGGAGGGGCGGTCCGGGGACCGACACGCCTCGCGCTCTGAGGAGAGCCGCAGACGCAGCCATAACGTCACCTCGTCTGGCCGGCGCGAGTCGCACCGCTCCAGCGACAGGGAGGGCCGGTCAGGCGTCTATGAGGAGGTGCGAGGGGCGCGGCGGCCGCACGACCGAGCGTCATCAGACGTCCAAGACCACGGAGCGACGTCCCGTCTCGCGCAGCACCAGCTTCTCGCGCCGGTACCCGGAGGACGCGGTGGACGGCACCGTGCGGACGGCGCGCAGCGGCGCCGGGCGGCGCACGGCGCGGCTCTCGAGCGACGCGTCGTCGCCGCGCCGCGGCCAACACAGCGTCGCGTCATCGCTCAACAGCAGCGGCAGCGAGGCGGGCAGCCGCGCGCCGGCCGCCAGCCGCGTCAGCAACGCCTCCAACCGCTCCGTGTACCTGCATGCCACGACTGTGGCTGACATCCCGACGCCGGCCGGCGGCGCTGAGCCGGCCGAGCCGGACGGGGCGGACGAGCCGCTGCCGAGCCGCGAGCGGCGCAAGGTGTCGCGTTCCTTCTCCATGCTCTCGCCGTTCAAGCTCAAGCACCCCGCGCGAACGCGAGATCAACTACGAGAACCGCGGGGGGCAGGCAAACGGACGGCCACCGCGCGCGCCGCAGCGGTCGCCGCAGCGCCGTGACTCCCACGACACGGAACTGACGGAGCCGGCGACCGGCCGCCGCCGCCAGCCCGTTTCGCGCTCATCCAGCATGCCCAAGGGCTCGCGCTCGGCCGGCTGGTACCGTGCTGAGGACCGGCCAGCACGCTGAGTGATGTCATCAGGTGAGTCTAAGAAGGGGCTTCGTGCACCCAGCGCGGGAGTTGCCATCAGGTGAGTTTGAGTTCGAGTTTGAGTCCGCTTCATCGTCCGTCACAAGATGGGCCACACGCACTACGCATGCACCTAAGCACTTCTAGCAGCGATTTAGCATAACCTCTTTTTCACCTGAAAACATTCATCGCCTACCGGTGCGTAGGCAGGCGATAACCATGTTTTGCATCAGAAACAAACATTAAACCCGTCTGCAACGGAAATGGCTATAACGGCGTCCAAGAGTAGATACATGCACCGGCTTATTCGGCTTGGTCTCATTAGGAGCCTTATCCCTGGCATCAGCAAACCAGCTCCATACCGGCCGCGCCGCAAAGCGCCGCAGGGACGTGACGTCATGAGTTCTGCCGCCCACCCTCGAGTCGGCGCGCCCACGCGCGGTCGGCAAACCAGTCCAAGCTGGGCGCCGCCCCGGCCGGTCGCTGCGCGTTGAATGCTCGGCCGAGCCGCCTACCTGGCCGGCCGGCCGCCGCCAGTGCCGTGGGCAGCACGCTCGGATGCAGTCACCGGCAGGTGGCCATCAGTGCGATTTTGGATGGGGAGATCCAGGCTCCATTAACTCAGCGCAGCGCGAGGGCCTGACCGACTGAGGTCATTGCAGGTCCTCGGTAGGGCACGGGTTATGTGAGCACGTGAACACGCCAGGTGGCGACTAGCCGTGTCCATTGCCCCCCCCCCCCCCCACCCACCCCCAGCACGACCGCCGCCAAAACCCCCCGTTCCATGGCTCAAGTGGCCATCTACCTATGCAGGCCATCCTGGGACAAAGCCTGAGACGGCGGCCGTGAGTTTGCTAGCCGTGGTGTTCCCGAGTGAAAGCGCGGGGCGACGTACTTATGTAATGCCAAGTCCCACTGTGAACTTCAAGCATGTCGGGACGCCAGCTGATTTCGGGAGTGCTCAGATCGGTCCGTCTGAGTGTCGTGCCTTTCGAAAATCCGTCCCGGTGCTGCGCAGACGCCGCCGTCTATCTGATCGGCACCGCCACCACTGTGGCGTATTTCAGACAGATTTTGCATCCGTGCACACATGCTTAAAATATGTTATCGATTGCGAATCAGCAGCTTGAGGTACCTTTCCGCTGACTGATGCGCCGAGGTCTCAGACAGTGCATGAATACATCGGCATCCGTTGGAGACGCGTGCGACGCACACTACAACTGCGGCGCACGCTGCGACTCCGCTGCACTGCGACTCCACTGCACTGCGACTCCACCGCACTGGGGCTCCACTGCACTGTGACTCCACTGTACTGCGACTCCACTACACTGACTCCACTACACTGCGACTCCACTGCACTGTGACTTCACTACACTGCGACTCCACTGCACTGCGACCCCACTGCAATGTGACTCTACTGCACTGCGACTCCACTGCACTGTGGCTCCACTGCACTGCGACTCCACCGCACTGCGACTCCACCGCACTGCGACTCCACCGCACTGCGACTCCACTGCACTGTGACTCTACTGCACTGCGACTCCACTGCACTGCGACTCCACTGCACTGCGACTCCACTGCACTGCGACTGTACTGTACTGCGACTCCACTGCACTGTGATTCCACTGCGCTGCGACTCCACTGCACTGTGACTTCACTACACTGTGACTCTACTGCACTGCGACTCCACTGCACTGCGACTCCACTGCACTGCGACTCTACTGTACTGCGACTCCACTGCACTGCGACTCCACTGGTTTTCGTCCGAACCTGTTTTCCCCTTGTCGGTGCACGCGAGGCTACGACGAGGGGTGCACTCTCCGTCACCGGACCGTGGAGCGCCAGCCACCAGCGAGGACTGTCAGTCATGGCGGCAGAGAAGGCCTGTCGCTAGATGACACGGACCGGGTCCGAACTGTGCCCGTGGGGTCGGGTCTGCCTCCGCGGGTCACAGGCCGGGTCTACTACGGCGTGACATGGGCCTGGTCTGTCATTGAATGACAGGGACCTCGTCCTCTGTTGTGTAGCACGGACCCGGTCTGTCATTGAATGACACGGACTTCATCCTTACGGTTAGGCGCGGAACTGGTCTGTCATTGGATGAATCGGAACATGTCTTCCACTGTTTTGCACTGACCTGGTCTATCATTGCATGACACGGGCCCGGCCTTGTCACGGGCCTAATCTGCGACTGTGTGCGATGGGTCGGGCCTGCCATTGTGTGGAATAGGCCTAGTCTATTTCTGCGTGACATGGACTCGGTCTGCTACTGCGTGGCATGGGCCTGGTCCACTTCTGCGTGACACAGGTCTGGTCTGCCTCTGCGTGAGACAGGCGGGATTTGCCGTTGTGTGGCACATGTGCTGTTGTTTGGCACATGTAAGGTCAGGCACTGGGAGATTAGAATAGGGTCCTTTACCGTACGACACGGCTGTCTCTGCCGTTGCATTACACAGGTGGGTCTGTCCGATCATGGCACACTTTCGACCGCGGCTGGGACGGCGGCAGCTTTCTGTGATGGTCAGTTGGCTGACGTCTGGCTGTCCGTGCTGGTGGACTGGTTTTATTTGTCTCGTGGGACCAGTCTCACACGTGTGGCCGGGGCGGCGCGCATATCGCGGATCTCGCTTCCGTGAAACCGGCCTCACGTGCGCGCACCGGCCGTGAAGAATGCATGGGTTCCTTCACCCCCTGCGGCCGGCTGTGCAGATCACACCTGTGACGTCACGCGACGACAACGGGCCTGTGTTTAGCGTCGTTAGACGAGAGGCTGGGTGACTCCGGCGCTTTCACAATACATCTTGCTTGTCTGCGGAGGCGTGGTCATACATCCTTTGAATCAGAATCTAGCTCTCTCCCTAAGTATTTTCGCTGTCCCGTTGCCCCCACCAGTCGTCGGAAATCATAAACGCCGCGTGCGCTTTTTATTCCGCCGATTACACGCACCAGTTCCAGCCGGAGGCGGCGACTGCACGTGCGACAAGGAGCGAACCACCACCGCTACTTCCGTGTTCCTGCGTTTAGTCGCGGGGTTCCTCGGCGGTTCCGCCGTTTATGAGGTGGCGAATATCCCTCGTTGCCCCGCCTTCTACGCCGACCGTGGGGATTTGCAGGGGATCTCTCGCTGTACTCTGGTGTTTTGTGGTGAGGAGACACTGGCGGATAGCAGCAGCCGTTCGCACATTCACTCGGTTATTTTGCAGCGACTACATATGGGTAGCCACAGGCGCCGATCCGTGGTTTCATGGAAAGCGACTGTCGATTTGATCACTACGCGACAATAGGTGGGTAAGTTGGTATTTTTCGTACGAGCCATGTCGCGAAGGAATTCTTCGTGTCAGCACAGCGTCAACAGCTTCCTGTGAGTCCTTCACACACCTTAAAGAAACATGCGCTTGGCCCCGAGCCTTCGAATGTGCCAGCTGCCCATGACGGGCTGAGCGGTGACGGGGCGCTGCCTGACAGCAGCTACACTTCCGAACACAGCGCACGCTCCCCGCCGTCGCGCGCCCCACCAGCGCTGGCCTCGGGCGGCGGACGTTGCGTTTTATACCCATCATGTATTTAGCTTATAACTACCTGTGCCCCTTTATTGAGATCGCACAAACATGCTGGTGTGGATGCAGTTCAGCTGGTCGGGAGGGTGCGGTGGCGGTGTGCCTCATTCGCAGCAGATGTGCCGGGCCGAGGCGGTGGGCGGCATCGCCTCTGCTCAAGGTCACGCGCCTCCGAGCGGCCGGCCGAGCGGTCGCCGCCGCGCCGCCCCGGCCCCTTCCCGTTCACAGTCAGGCGGCCGGCGCCCACGGCACGTGACGCGGGCTTGTCGCGGGCTGTACGTGCTGTAGAGCCGTGACCTTTCTTTCGAGCTGCTTTGCCGCGCGTCTGTCTGCAACGGACATCATTGCTGCAATATTTCGCCACGGTTGCGTGGGGAAAAACAGATACACTCCGGTAGCGGGTCTCGAACCCACAGCACATTGGTCTGGAGACAAGTGATGATATTTATATCGCATACAGGCGAGGTCCAGTCTTCTTCGAGCAAGAAGGTGCATGGCCCCAGGCGTTTTAGGTTGATACGAGCGCTGGGGCCAACGATCCATGTAAATGTGAAGACTTCGGGCTACGGAATCTGCTCCGGCACGCAGCGTGTTGCGCCTGAACGCTCGGCGCAAGCCAATGCGGGTAACGCATTCGAGCTTACATACTGGGACCACCTGGGACATTGCCACTGACATTGTGGAATTCGAGACAATTTGTGTCCTCCCTCATTTGATGCAGCCTGATCCGGTCCGACCTGGGCGTATCTGACCTGACCCGATCTGATCTGGCTCAGGGATGGTGACGTCCTTTATTGGATGACGTCTACTGTATGCCATAAATCCTAGGCGTCTGTCAGAAGCAGATGACATGGCCTGAATTTACATGTTCCGCCGCTTTTAAGGGACCCGAAACACGACTGGTCTGGAGTCCATTGACCTCGGGTTGCCACGCTACCGTTTAGGCCGTTCATTGCATAGCTTTCTCTCAGAGGGTTGGGTCGGTGGAGTCTACCATGCAACAGCTTCCCTGATGCAAGTTTTCATCGATGCGTTTAGACTAGTGGGCCGTATTACAGGGTTCCAGGCATTACTGTTCCTTCAGTGTCACCTCTCTACATGAGCCGTTTCAGGTACACTAAAACACTTGAGTGTGGTGTGAGCCTTCATAAAGCATTTTCTTATTTGTAGACGTAGGCATTTGTAGGTATTTGTGCAGGAATTTGTAGGCTATGTAGGGCATGCGGGAATTTGTAGGTCTGCTACGCTTGACGTGTAGTTTACATAAAATAGATCACATTTGGGACCAAGTGGAAATTACATGTCAAGACTTACTTCAGCGTTGCTCTGCTCGCCCAACGTGTCATGTTAGGGCTACGATTTCAAGCCTTCTCACGGGCGGTGAGACAAAGTGAAAGCTTCGTGCGAAATTGTTCGGAAAGTTTGGAAACCTGTGCCCCCGAATTGCAAGGTAATGTACCAGGCGTTGCCTTTTATGGGATGCGCATGCATGCACCGATGTAGACACCAGCGGAGTCCCGTAGTCTCGCAACGTTCATGGCACGGGATGTTGGCGAGATCCGGCGCTGATTAATAGCTACGCATCCAAAAAGCGTCCAGCCGGGACTATTTCCCGGCGCAAAGTAAATGTGGTGGACAGGTGCAGTGCGGTGAAGCGCTGTGGCCCTGCCGCGCCGAAACTCAGGCCGGACTGTTGTCACTCGTCTCGACGGCGAAGAACGGAGCGGCCCACTGTACGGCAGGCGGCAGCGGCGGCCTTTGTGCCGCGCTTGTTACCCGGACAATGCCAGCCACAAAGGCGAGCGGGGCCTGTGCTGCGAGCCTGCAGCCGGCAGCGCCGCCTGGCGCCGCTGCCGGCGGCGGGGCCCGACCGGACCGGGCTGGACGGCGCCGGCCGACGCGGCGGCTCCTGTTGACGGACGGCTCCGCCGCCACGGCTCGTTATGCCATGGCTGTGCCGGCGGCGATGACCTTGCTGCTCTCACCCGCTGCATCGCAGCATGCAGCGCCGAGCGCATTCGCTGTTGCCAAACGGGCGAGCTGATGAAGTGTCTGCTGTTCTCGCGCGGGGGTCGTTCGGGGGTGTTTCCTCAGTGTTCCGCGGCGGTGCACGCGGTCACGTGCATGGCTGTCTGACGGCAGTGAGCGTGGGCATCCACAGCGCCATACACAGCTCGCAGTTGCACAAGATCGGGGTTGACCGGTGGCCAGACACGCGGCCTTACGTCATGCGGTCTGTCCCGGCCCCATGTCCCGTGCTCTGAGAATCTAGATCGTTCTGTGCCTTTGTATTGCATTCTGCTGTTTGTTGCATGCCCAAACATTTTGAGCGCGTGCACACAACGTTTGTTCCTTGTTTCACAACCCTTTCGTGTCCGGGTCAAACACCATCTACTGAACTGAAGTGACCTGGACAGGGCCGAAAGCCTATTCGCCGCATCTAAGAAACTTACTGAGCCGCCGTGTTTGGAAGAGCTTGTCGCGCGACTTTCCTCTGCAGTGCGGAGCTACGTCATCTTTCAAGAACCCAAGTGCCAAATATTTCAGCACGCCACTCACCCACACCGCATGAGCTTAGTGCCGAAATGTTTTGAAGACCTGCCCGCCCACCGGGATTAGAGTGGCAATTTAAATGAGCTTGCCTTACGCGATGGGTTTCCCGTATTCGCTTATACCACTGGCTCAGAAAAACGGGTTCGGGTAGTCTTTTCGTGAAACCCTTCGTCTCAATGCACGATTGGAGCAAATGTCACGTGCCGCGAGATTAAAGGTTTCTTAGGGATCAGCTTGGCTGCACTCGACAGTTCTTGAGCATAACCGAAGGCAAATGATTCTTGCAGTTGACGCGATCTCAAAACCCCCCAAAACTAACTAACCGAAGGCACCAGAGGCATTACGTAGGCGCACCAAAGACAGTCTGCCTGGCAACCAGAGTGGTCAAAGACGTGCAAAGAAGTGGCCTCTTCGCTTGGTGCCGGTCTTCCGTGCTGTTCCGTGCTGCCTTGGTGCGTGAGAAAGACAACACAGCGAGGATGGAAAAGAAGCTGCCGTACTGGCGCGTTTACCCTCATCGGCTTCGGACTTAAGCGTGGGAACCGGCAAGACACCGAGCCAGCATACCTTTGCTTCCTGTCTGTGAACCTCAGGGTCTGAAGTCCCGTGTATTTTGTTGTGTGTGGGGGGGGGGGAGGGGGACTGTTGCCCGCCAGTCACTGGTCAACCTGTCGCCCCACCTGCTGTCCAAACAAAGCCCTGCTAGGTGCGGGCTCAAGCCGCCACGCCGGTCCGACGCAGGGAAAAAGCAATCCAGCGATCTGAGGATCACCGTCTCTAGATCAGAGCCATAGAGCGCACCCCCGGCTTAGCTGGTGAAGTCGCGCATCAATTGCCTGAAGCCGTTCTTGAGCGTAAGATGTTACAGCGCATGTGTGCTCAGATGCTTAACATTCCAACGCCACGACGAGCGATGCTTCATTCGCAGCCGGCCTGATGGCCTACACCGGTGCTCATGCCGCATGTGACTGGCCCTCGCTTGCTGGCAGGATGGGTTGCTGAGTGCCACTGCTGGCATTGCCAGCTGTCTGCTCCGGCGGGCCGGGCGCAGACCGTGCAGCAGCCTGCCCCGACACTGAGACCGCCGCCGCGCCGTCCCGGCCGCCGGTGCCGGGCTCAGCGGCCACCTGCGACCCCGGAGACCGGTCGGCCGGCGAGCACAGACTGCCGGGCCGGCCGTCCCGCCGCTGCCGGACCAGGAAGCTCGCCATGCCATGTGGCGCCGAGACGGCTGGGAAGTGACGCTGCCGTCGGCGCCGCCGACCGCCTCGTGCTTTCACGGACCCGTCCGCGCGCGTCGAAGCCGCGCCCTAGACTCCGGTATCCTGGCAGCTCTGCCCGCTCCGCGCGGTAGCCCACTGTCATGCCATGGTCAGCAGAGCGCCTGCCTGAAGACTGCTGTGTTACGTGCTGCCGTGGCCCGCGGCCACGGTCGATTGCGTGGCCAGATACTGCCGCCGGCTGGTGGCGTGATGTTTGGCTTCCTCACACTGGGGATGGACGCCTAACCGGGCAGCAGCTGTTGCCCATTAATCTAGCCTGCCGCGCTGTGCCGTGTGCGTAGGGTAGCACTGTTTACGTGTCACGTGAAATGGACGGTCGGTGAGCCAGGCTGTCTGCATGCAAGTGTCTTGCCCGTGATTGTTAATAACATTGATTAACGTCCGAATCAAACGTTTCCTGTGAAATACAGAATCGACTAACAGGAGCATCATTGCAGGAATGGTTTTCAATATGTATGCTCGTTGGCGAGTGCGGCACTCGGCACCCAAACAAACCAATCCAAAACATTGGGACCTACCAGTCATTAACCACTTCCAGCTCTCACTGTTGGCTGCCCGCTAATATTCAATTACGTCGTGAAGCTACACACGGGTGTCACCGAACGAGTCCATGACACCACTGGCCATACATTCATTCTCAACAGCATGACGACAATGTTGCCGTCACTCGATCGTTTTATGACGTTTTTGTGGTTGCTTTCAGCCTCGAGACGGGAGACTGCTGAGGGCCCATTGCAGACTCGATGAAACATCTGGCACCCGAATACAAATGTCACATTGCTGTTTTGGAATTTAAAAGATTCTAAAAGGGTTTTAAAACAAATAAATAAAAAGGGTTTTACAGGAAAAAAATCAGGTAGCGCAGCACCGTCCTAGTGTCTGGACATTGGAGGCCAGGAACGATGGACTCGTCCAACGACATAGCAGCCCCTCAGCAAATTTGGAAGCGCGAAGGCCGCCACTGCATGGTTCGGACAGCAAGGCCGCTATCGCCATACATATAACCACGCCTTTCAAGTTACCGGGGTTCGTTCGCGTTTTGTTAACATGCGGCATGGCTGAGAACACAAAAATAATCCAACTAGCCCAAAAGTTAGTGGACGTACGGACCTGCCGAATCCAGTGGTCGTTAGGTCCATCCACGCCTGCAGAGAGCGAAGCCCTGCCTCCGGTCCGCTGTCCACAGCGCGTCACGACGCTGTACGTGGGCGTTGAAACGCTAGAGAACCGTTCTTGCATCGGCCCGGCATACAAGAGGTGAATGCTCCGTTCAGACCTTGAGGGTTAAGCACATGTGGCGACCAGCAAATCCGGTTTCTGCCATGTGCTGGCCCCATCAGGCGAGGCATCATCAGAGGCGGCCGCGGGCGCGCGGCGGCCACGCCGGTCGGCAGCGGCCGGTCCGATGCCGTCGGGAAGGCACGTGTGGGCGTCCAGATCGCCGCTGCCGCCGGCGGCGGCCATATCGTAACATGGGCGGCCATATCACCGCTGGCAGTCGCACTGCTGCCGGCGCTCGCGGCCGCCGCCGCAACGCGGTCAAGTAGGCCGCCAGTGCATGCCAATGACGGAGACGACGCACGGCGGCGCTGCAGGTGCGGCTGCTGACGGTCGACCCGGACGGCCGGACGGCCACGTGACCAGGACGGTCACGTCGACAGACGACAGCGCTGAGACTTGGCAGCTGCGAGTTCGCTGCTTACACACAGCCGTCAGATTCCAGACAGCAGCAACGAGAAGCGGCAACTCAGCGCCGAACCGCAAAAACAGCTCCGGAAGCCGGGTTACTCCAGACGGCTCCAAACACCGCCGAAACGGCTGTCGGCAGCGGAAGAGCAGCGGCAGAACAGCCCCCGAGCGGCGGTGTTGGGGCAGCCGGTCTAGCGGACGGCTGTGGCCGCCGGGGCAGGCCCACGCCGTGTCGTCAGCAGGCCCAACAGCCGCGGCCCGGGCCCCCTCCCCGCGCCCGATCGGCTCGGGGCGCGTCCGCGGCACTGCCCGCCACCGCTGGCCGCCTACCGACCGTTGCCCACGCACGACCACGAAAGCGAGGCGTGCAAGCCATGGTGAGTGCAACACGCTAAATGCTCAAGTGTCGCCGCTTGAGCAACCCCAGAAATTCGACGTAAACGTGGGTGTCGTTCCTTGGTAATCGCCCACATACTCGGGGATCGGACGATGCCGATCTAAAAAAACGCGACAAATGCACCCGCCGCCGCAGCGATGCCACCCGGCTGGTACGGCGGCGGTGGCGGCGGCCGCCAGTGCTGCCGGCTGACCTGGTGGGCGTACCCGGCCCGGTGTCGGATGACACCGGCCCGTCAGAGGCCGGCCCCGCCACCACCCGCTGCCCGGCCGTCCCAGATGCCATGACGGACGATATGTCGGGACGCAGCCCGCCATGCAGCAGCAGCCGCCCAATAAGGCGGCCCGACCCGCAGCCATTTCCGGCTGTTGTGACGTCAGCCCACGTGGGCGGCTCGGTTCCACGGTGACGTCACTGGGAGGTCGCGTCTTGCGCCACAAGGCCGGTCGGCGCCTTTTTAGTACACGCATGCGGTTCGTCAACAACGCTTCAATGGGGACGTGTCAGGGCCGCCCGCCCCGTCTGGCCTAGGAGCATGTTGACAGTCTCGCGACAATCCATATGGATGTTTGGTGTTTGCGAAACAGACTTCCCGAATTGTGCATCTTTTACGTCAGTTCGGCAACATACGCTGAAAACGAAGTCGGCGCATATGCGATACGACGGAGTCGGAAATAAAATTGGATAGCAGAAAATATGCGTAAGCGAGGATGCACAAGACAGTGCAAATGTTGTACTGCCAAGAGAAACGAACTTGTCAGCGGGAGGGGCGATGTCATGTGTCAGTCTCGCCTTAGTAGATACAAAAGCATCGTTACGAGCAAACACATCCCATCGTTCCTTGTCTTATGGGTCTCGTGAGAGAAAAACAAATATACTTAGTGAGACCAACGTCTTCATGTGGAGCGCACACACTGCCTGCACGGGAGCCGTGCTTCTGAGAAGAAAAGCCACCTGATAAAATCAAAAACCAGGACAGAAGAAAAAGAGGGGAACGTCCTGGAGAAGAAATAAGCTCCTCTGGGGAAGAAATGCCCTTTCCTTGGAAAAAGTTCTCTTAGAGATAATTGTCTGCGGTGTGAGATTTTGCTACTTGGCCTACTAGAATGTTCATTTTACACTTCCAGTTTACTAATTTCTTGAGCGAGACAAAACTTGCCCCACGGAAACCCCTGCTTCAATAAAGAAAAAGAACGCGTCTCTGAGGAAAAACACGGAAAAATACGAGCCCCATTAAAACACAGTGTTCTTGTGAGAGAAAAACGTGTCCCAGATGAAGCCAAACCTTCCTATGCACAGGAATGCTTGTTTCCTCACGTGAAATGGGTGGGGACTGGCTATTCCTCTCACCTGATGGATGAAAACGTCCATCGAGGAAGATGAACATAAAAGGGAGCCTCATACAAACCATTGGAAAGGAAAGGGCGGACCCGATTCAACCCAGACCACAGAGGCTTTGGCGTTTTGAAGTGGTTTTGGGCAGCTTTAGGCGAGATTAATCCCTTAGAATTGGGGCAAGGACCGCCAAAAGCACACACGGCTCCGTTAGTAAAGACAAATCGCCCCTATGGGAAGCGCATGTCCCACCCATGAAAAACGACCGAGCCCGGGAAGGGCAACGTCCCTTAGGCATGCTCTCCGAACTTATGATGGGAAATCTTAACCCATTTATACCTTTCGTACGCAACATTTCAATATCCAGGTATCCTCGTTCAATAGGAAACACCTAGAGAATCCGGCTTGAGCGGTGGGGCATGCGCAGCCTGCGGGGCCGCCCACCTGGTGGCTACATTGTTCACGGTAGGTGGCGCCACCCGACAGGAGGTCGTGTAACGGTGCTTAACAACCAAACCAGGGGCGCAATCATAAGACTTGTCTGCTTCTGTGAAGCCACCAATAGGGAGCGCCGTGATCTCTCATCAAGAGATTCTACCGCATACCCGCCAGCTCTACCCGATCTCACAGTTCACCGATCCAGGTGCTCTTCACCTTCTTCGTAAGCAGTTATAATAATATATGGCATATAATCTGTAGATAAGGAGGGCTGACCACACATCGACCCCCGCAGCCATCAAACACCGAATCCTTCATTTCCGATAGGACCGTCACAAGGTCATCTTTCCGCGCCGCACATTTCAGCTCACCATCTGCCGACAACTGCTCTTCGCCGAGTTATTTTCCTCGCCTCTAATGCGCTTCGCTGCCGCTTCATCCCCACCGGAGTGAAGATTTCCCGCCGCCGCCGCCGCGTTCTCACCCCCACCGCGCTTCACTCCCTTCTCATCCCCACCCAAACTGGGCTGATCGGAAGCCTCAGTTACGCCTGAGGTCTCGTCCCCACTCGAGCAGCGTTTTGCCGCCGCCTCACTCTCACCCGAGTCCCCCTCAGATAACGTCTCGTCCTCGCCCGATGCCCCGTCCCCACCCGAGCCGCGCTCCGCCGCTGCGGCGCCGTGCTGCGGGGCCTCGCGGCGCTGCTTCCTCCGGCGCCCCTGCAGGGCGCGGCTGTGACGGCGTGAGCTGAGGTGCTCGTCGCGCTGCTTCTCGCCGGACGTGTACACGTCGCAGACGGCGCAGTAGTGCGTGGTGTGCCGGTCACCGTCGGCCGCCGGCAGCGGCGGCTCCGGCCGCTGCTCGGGCTCGCGGCCCTCCAGCCAGGCGCGCACGACGGCGCGCGCAGGCGCGGCCACGCGCTCGGCCCACTCGGCCGGCTCGGTGGCGTCCAGCCGGTACAGTGGCGGCACCTGGCGGCCGGCCGCGCTCAGGAAGCGCCGGCGCACCCAGCGCGTCTGCTTGCGCGCGTAGCGACGCGTGACCGTCTTGAGCCGCTCCACGCCTTCGGCCAGGAGCCGGCGCCCCTCGGCGCTGTCCGCCTCGGCTTCCGGCAGCGTCAGGAACGCGTGGAACTCTTTGAAACCGATGGTCTGGAAGACGCCGTGCGTGTAGTCGGCGGCCCGGCCAGCCGGCAGCCGCGGTGCGTTGTGGCGCCGATGAAAGTCGGCCAGCTCGGCGAGCAGGCCACGCGCCAGCATGGTGTCGACGCGCGCGTCCAGACGCGCGTCCAGCGTCGCCTGCTCGGCGGTGACCCAGAGCAGGCAGGCGCGACCGAAGCGCAGCGGGCCGCCGAGCGCGCCGCCGCCCGCCTCCGCCCGCTGGCGGCGCAGGTGCTCGCTCATCGGCAGCCCCGAGCGCAGCACCACCTCCAGCGACCTGCCGACCGAGACGCCGCGCCGTCAGCGTCGGCCGGGGCAGGCGGCTTCCGGGTACGGTACACACGTGATGACGACGCAGGGGTCAGGTTTGTGCCACCGCGCCTGACAACGCCCAGACGGAAACAGACCTGAGACGCCCTCAGAGCTGCAGGGAGCCGGCCGCAAAATGCGACTGCCGTTACGCTGAGATCCCGGAAACGGATCTCGTAGTCTCCTTATGTTTGGGAGCACACGTTAATGGTGGCCACCGCCTTCCCGGCCCGGGCCGCCTGCAGGCACTGCCCACAAGCGCGGCCGACTCACCTCAGTATCTTGCGACGCTCGTTGGGGTGGAGGACGCCAGCCTGCACCGGGTCACACTGCTCGAGCTTCCGGTACAGCTCGGCCGTGGTGAGGCTCTCCAGGTGCCCCCTGCCGCTCGACTCGCCGGCAGCGGCGGCGGCTGCGGCGGACTTGGCGGAGATGAGATCGTCCTTTGACTCCTCGCCGTCAGCAATGAGCACCTTCCACAGCACGGACTCAATGTAGTAATTTGTTCCGCCAACTATCACAGGAAGCTTCCGTCGACTGCGCAGGTCCTCGATCTGACGCGTCGCTAAGGAGATGAGTATCCTCACAGCACAGCCATCACCGGACACACAGAGCAGGCATATATGTTACATCTCGACTGAATACGAACATCGCTCTCAGCCAATGTAGTACAAGTCAAAGCCAAACATTCTGTGCAGGAGATTCATGGACGGGACTGAGACACGTAAGGGTCCTGCCTCGCCAAACGGACAGGACAGGGCCGGGGGGGGGGGGGGCATGAGCATTGCCGCCGTACGATCGGGCCCGATCGCTTTCTAGATGGGTTATAGGAATCCCGGTGTGTCTACTGGTCAGTGGTCGACGGTGTCCCATTACCGGTTCTTGGGTATCCACGTTGTTAAAGGACCAATAAGAAAAAAAGCCAGATCGAGATTTAGCCCGATCCAGATTCAGATTTAACCTGTCAACTACACATGTCTTTGAAATCAGTTTTGACAAACACAAGCAAGACGATTTTACTATAGTGTGACCAGTCCATATGTACTGAGGATTGGCATCAAATATGCAAAACCAAATGTAAACAACCTGTTACCCCCCCCCCTCCCCCCTGGTAAGTTCATGTCTAAACGGACGTCTGGTGTTACCAATGATCCAGCCGCTCGTTTGACAAGGATACAGCCGACAAGCAGGCGTCTCTGAACTTGACGACAGAGTAGTTGGTTGTTGGTTCGACGATATCAATCATGTGGTGAGGAACCAGCTGCTGCTCTTCAGGTGTTACCTTGTTCGAAATTATGTCTAGACCCTTGTACACCTGAGGAAAGGTCATAATGTAGTTTGACTAATACAATGTTACTTAATCAGCGTCACCAACGTGAAAAACAGTAAGAGCAGGATGAACAGAAGAGCAACCAATGAATGGCAAGAGAAAAAAAAACTGCTGACCTGTCAGGCTTTTGTGCTTGCCATCGAGTAAAAAGTTCTACCAAGCATCGACGAGCAGCCCTGCCAATAAGCTTCAACAGTTCTGAAACTACGGCGAAACGCCCACTAGCAATGTCCCATCCCCATCCGCATTGCCAGGTCTGCTGCCCAGTAAGCAATCCACATCGACACCAGCTCACTTCTCTGATCAATTAATGGACCCATCTTACCTGCATCGAGTCAGGCACTTATTATCTCTCCATCAAATTCTTGTGCGATTTCCAAGGCCAGCTTTGACTTGCCAGCTCCAGTAGCTCCGAGAACAACAACAATGGGAGTCTCGGTAAAAGCCATCTTCACCGGCTTCTGTAACCAATGCAAAATGCTTCTGATGAAAGGTAGGTGCATAAGTCAGTAATTATCCTGAAACAACGAAACAGGTAAGGAGTTTGCTTAACATGTACATCCCACAGGACAACGATTTTACAAGCATAAATTAATCAAAAAATTCAAGTGAATGTTTCAAATTTGACGATATTGAAGAAAGCACCAGATATGATGAAATAAGCTCACTTATGACTATTGGCACACTTTTAAGTGGAAACAACTGCCCTAGAGAATATATGTTCCCTGTTAAGCTAAAATGGTTCCCACAATGTCACTGTTTGATTACATCATCGCACCTTACACAGCACCGATTGAGAGCCAATTGACAGCCGTAATGTCTGGAAATCGTGCTCATGAACACCATATATGAGTGACTCAACATTTATATTTTTGGCCTTAATCACCATAGGCCAATGCAGTGGCAGGATTTGAATGACATTATCATGACATCAAGAATGCCTGGGTGTGATTGAAATAGCCTGCGTGAAAAGTCTGTATATCTTCGCGGGCGTGTAGCTCAGAACCTGGATGAACTTAGATTTTAAGCGGGACAGGGCCGTGATCTTGCATCAAATGATCTCTATTCAATGGATGGATTTCAGGGACCAGAGCACATGGTGAACAGTGTTTGTGTGAGCCCAGACCCCTACCGTCCGATCGTGCTGTTGCGGGTCAACGACATAGCTTGGCGACGATTAAATGCCGCAATGCCAACAGGGTCCGTCCTGTCCCCGACTTTTAGTGGGACCGCTGCCACTGGCCATGCTTGTCAAGGCCAAAAGGTGAACGCCTAAAGCGATTTGAATCCACCCCAACTGGGGTGGGTGAATCCCAAGGCATGTGCGATAATCATTTGAGCGATGGGGACACTCTTTATTCTCACCCTGCCCCACCTATAGTTGTAGGGAATTTTAAAAGACATCCTGACTTAACATCCTGGTCATGTTTACATCAAACTGGTTACATGTTATCAGTATCTCTATTGGTGTGTGTTGCACATGTATAGCTCCCAGTGACTGTCGAGTCTGGATTCAAAAGGTGATCATACCAGCGACTGGCTGATGTGGGATGCCAGTTACTGAGGACTCTCAGGCTGAGTACCGCCCAGCGACAGATAGTTTGCACACATGGTTTGCAAAACTTCACTGGTGGCCTCTGTTGATGAGACAACAGGAGAGACCAAGTTCATGGCATTAGGAGCTATATGAGCATGGATGACATGTAGGAGAACCTTCATGTCACCTCTGTGATGTCACCTCTTCAACAGACTGCGGGGAGACCTCAAAATCTTTCTGGGAGGTCCAGCATAAGTCACCGCAAATATTTGTCCCAATAACCCCTCTGGAACAAACACCAACAACAGTAATATACCAAAGTGCCTGCCTTCTCCTGAAAATTTGTCACCAGAGCTCCCTTTTCATTATGAACATCTTCAACTTTGCACATAGTCACTATTCTAGAACTGGTGGCTTCCAGAACAGCTCTGGATTGCATCTCAATTCTGACGCCAACCATTGTTGGCGTCAGCAGTTGTGGGAATGATTAGGGGACCAAGCCAACAGTCTACCAACTTAACATCCCCAGATGTGGTTCTTTACAAATTTAGACCAGTGCAGTTTCATGAATGACAATTTTTGAACTTGTGCATGATTTGTCAAAGAATACTTGGGCTAGATTTAAGTCACTCATGACCACCAATTAATGGTCAGATAGGTTAGCTTAATGTGTTCCTGCCCATATGCTACATCCACTTGTTGCATCACATATGGAGGGCAAGGGTTCTACATATGCAACAGGTCTCAAAAATGTGTAAAACTGTAAAATATGCTTTATGGGCAGCCTCCATAACATACGTTATACTCAATTTCCAAAACTGAAGGAAAAATATTGGTTTCAAATCGACGCCACGGAGAGGACCCTCAAATAGCACAGCCAAATGAATCAAACCCAAATCAGCGACCCCGCTAACTATTGTCTATGACACGACCACACATGCACTCCCTTCTTACAATACCAACGGACCGCAGCCGCCAACAGCGACCGGAATTATCGCATCCAGACTACAACGTGGTTCACCACAAACATTTTTTTGCATCATCCACGATTGAAACATAGGCGTCACTTTGACCCTAAGTGTGGGTAACCAAATTGGATCTCAGCAGAGCTTGGTTTGGAGATTTATTTCGGTAAGAAAATCCCACTCCTAACAGGAATGCGTTGTAAAGCTGTAACTCCCGCTGTTCCGGTATCTCGTCTTCGGCTCACTGGTAAACACACTACGTTCTAAATCGCTTTTGTATTTGACACTCGTCACATGCGCAAAAAAGGTCTCAGTGCAACAATGTCGCGAAATGACGCCGATCGAAATCTCAGCGGAGTTGACGGAGTCGGGAAGGACGCAGGTAGCAAAATTGCTGAAAAGCTATCTCTATCTGTTTGACAGACGAGTGGGAATCACTACGCTGGTGCAGCACACCATTCCAGCAGGCAACCATCCGCTTGTCAGGCACGCGCTGAGGACGCATCCCGCCCCACCTAAGAGACGAGGTTTATAGGCGTAGGAACTCGCCCCCCACCACAAAACTGGGTGGTGGGGGGCGAGGGCGTACTTCAGGAACCTTTTGAACGGGGGGGAGGGGTTAGAGACGGAGGTTGCTATCGCTTTTTATTTAAATGTCATGGCTGTTACGCTAGATATGCATTTATACCTGTTTTCACTGATGTGCAATCTTACGTATTCGACTCATCTATGTCATTCAGCAAATAAAAAATCAAGCCCATCTGTGCTATTCAGCTTCCCAAGATTATTCGTCCATTTTAATATTGTCCTTTCCTAGGGACAGTGAAATTCCGTAAGCGGGTAGGTATTTTGGGTCATTGAGGAGGCATCTGCCTTCACAGTGTAGGTGCCAAAATGCGGCCTGGACATAGGCTGGTGAGAATTTTGAATGCGAATGGATGGCTCATAGTATGACAGATTTTTTATGCGCCTTCATTTCGATGACTACTTTTCAAGAGATGAGGCTTCTCACAGCATTTTAGGCGGAAACAAATTCGGAAGCATTTTAAAATTAATTTCGACCCACTCTTTTCAACAACAATAGAACCTTACTCCACTCAACCATAATGAGAACCTTACTCTACTCAACAATAATAAGACCCTTTATCTCCTTCCGGGCAAAGAGTCCCTTGAGTAGAACACCAGGGGTACATTACCGGTTCCGGTCAAGAGACGAAGAGCCACTCCGTTTCCATCGCGAAGTGTCTTCTGGCTGCCATTCTGGCGACACGGGGCAGGGTCTCCTGGTGGATTCGGAGGCCATTATAAGGATATATCATATGACATCGCTCCCTTCCCTGACACGGAAAGCCTTCTGACCCGCGCAGTTGGCCCCGGATCAGCATAGGAACCCTCATTGACGCAACAACATGCCTGATCGTCGCATGTGGTCCAATAATTGTCACAAAGACTACGGTTCCATGTTTTTTAAATGTTCTTCAGAGATATTGAGGACTCCGTGAACGTAGGTTGTAGGTGACATGGGGTCCCAAATTTGTATTGACATGGCTAATCCAGGCTCATTTTAAAATGTTCAAGATTCAGTCAGAATTGATTACTGATACAAAACAAAACTATGCGATATGGTTTTGAACGTGCGCGCTCGCAAGTCATGGCAACAGCCTGGACGCCCGGCGTTGCAGTCTCCATAAGCCGCGCGGCGTCGGCCCGCGGCTGTGACACTATTAAGCGAATGCCTAAGCAAGTGAAAAAGATGATGCATCTTGAGGAAGATGGTTGGTGAACTAGACAAATCGGCATGTACATTTAGTCTGGTGCAAAAGAAGACTAAACGCAAAATTAATCTGAAAAGTGGGGAGCCAGTTAACACTGCTGGCCCCCCACCATGCAAAGTGGGTGGAGGGGGGCATGCCCCTTGCCCCCCCCCCCCCCGTTGCTACACTCATGACGAGGCTTAATAGCTGACCTGGTGGAAAAGGTATCCTGGAGGAGAGTAAATAGCGCCTGGGCCGGTCCAGTGGTGTCCGCAAACGTGGTGAGACTGGACTGCGTATCGGTGCTGACATGTGCAGGGTGAACAGTATCACCTAGGTTCCGGCCTACCCGGTCGCCAGAGTTGATGGCGTCCTCGAGTCTCTGGCTGGCTCCTCCCTGTTCTGCAACCTAGATCTGAAGTGTGGGCATAATCAGATGGAGGTCGTGCCGGAGGACAGGGACAAGACGGCCTTCTCCTACCTGGGTCACCGAGTCTCAAAAGACGGAATCGGTCCCGATCCAGAAAAGGTAGAAAGTGGTGGATCGGTCAGTGCCCAGATCCAAAAAGGAGCTGCTCAGCTCCCTGGGATTGGCTGGTTACTTACGTCCGCTACACGGCCAACTCCGCCAAGGTTGATGCACCGCTGACACAACTGGCACAAAGGACATGTGCTATTTCACTGGTCACCTGAAGCTGAAGCAGAAGTCATCAAGCTGAAGGACCTGCTGACCTCGGCACCAGCGGTGGCTTTGCCTCGATTTGAAGGCGACGCAGCGCCCTCCATCCTGGACACGGACACATCCGACCGTGGGATAGGGGCTGACCTTCTGCAGGTACAACACGGACGAGAGAGGGTGATAGCCTACTCAAGCGCTAACCTCACAAAAGGCCAGAAAAAACCGTTTGGTAACAAAACGAGAGTTTCTCGCGATGGTCAAGATAGTGACGCATTTTCGTCACTTCCTGTTGGGATGGAAGTTTGTGTTACGAGCCGTCCCCAGCAGCCTTCGATAGGTTCTCAACTTCAGGTATTCTCAGGAGATGCTCGCCCAGGTGGCTGGAAACACTGAGCCACCTCCAGTTTACTGTGGCCGACCGCCCCGGTCTGGCCCGTGGCGATGCCGACGACATGTTCGGTATGCCACCGCCGATCCGAAAGGTCGCCTGCCAGACGGCCTCCGACGTCACCGGCCTGGTCAGCTGGAAGCGGGATGTGCGAGAGATTTAATTGGGTCATATTCGAGATGCTCTCTCGGTGCCTCGATGACACCATCGCGTATGGAAATAACATTTGTATTGTTCCTCCTAAGCTATCGGAGTGCAGTGCATGGCAGCACAGGCTTCAGTCCGTACCTCCTAATGATGGGAAGAGAGCCGCGACTGCCGGCCGAGGCTAACATAGGGTCCCCAGCGACCGCTGAAACAGGACATGAGACGCTCTCGGCCTACGTGGGTCACCTCCGCCTGGGACTGCAGAAGGCGCATAACTTCGCGCGACAACGCACAGAGGCGACCATCGCCGCCAACCGAGGTCTGTACGGCCCCAAGTTAAACGCGTTCCACCATCAGGCGGGTGATGCGGTGTACCTGCTCCGGAAGGTGCCCGCCTGAGGCGAGTATCACAAGGCCGCCCGGCCCTGGAAACCGGCGGTGGTGCCTACCTAGGCAGGTGAGCTAAACTGCCGCAGTCAGCTGTGCGGCAGCAGGCGCAGGAAACTGGCGGTATTGAAGCCGCGTGACTTGTTCAGTGCATTGGCGAGGAACATCATTCACATAGATAAGACAGTAGTAATAACGTTATTCTTCGGATAAAAACCAGGAGAATGGAAATACAGATGGGTTGATATTGGGCAACATGCCTTTATCGAAACAATAGCAGAAGTGAGTTCAACATTGCCTGCCGACGATCCTACTCGATTTTTTAAGCAACAAGGCGCAGTTTTTACAGGACACCAAAACTCAGGGCATTAAATAAAGATAAGGTTATTACCACTGCCTTATCTATGGAAACCGCGTAATGGTGACACCGCGGAGCAACAGTCACGGCCGGCAAGACCAACGCACTTCCGTCACTTCCGGTTGGGACGGGGGTGCTGTTACGGTGTCTCGCCTCCGGCTCACTGGTATACACGGTACAACCAACGTCACTTCCGTATTTGGCACTCGTCACAGTCACTCGTCACAATCCGTCCCGCTGGCACATCCGTCCCCGCGCCGGCGGCTCTCAGAGTCTTTTTGTCATCGCCTCCTCCCCGGACCCCCGCGGCTGCGTCTCTCGCACGGGGCAGAAGGGGAACGCGAGCGTCTCTAAGCGGCGCTCGCCAAACTACGTAAACATTCACTGGCCAGCGCATAGGCGTTCTCTGACACCTTTCATCTCTCCCGGTGGCTGGAAACATGGGGCAATTTTCAAAATACTGTGGTCGACCGTCCCGGTCTGACCCGTGGCAACATTGACAAGTCCCGTATGCCACCGCCGACCCGAGAGGTCGCCTGCCAGACGGCCCAGTACCTCCAAGAAATGTAGTTTTTCGTGACGGCGAAGCTGCCGTGAATGCGATTGGAAATAAAAGTGTGTTCTTGCCTGCGCGTGAGGAAGTTTGTTTTCGAACACTTGAGGCGAAATATGTTGTGTTACGAAAAATCAGGACACCATTTTATATTTTGCTCACA